>NW_012116032.1:0-77513 GCF_000951035.1 Colobus angolensis palliatus | reverse complement strand
TTACCCGATTTTCCAGGTGTTGTGTGTCTCAGTTCCCCTGGCTAGGAAAAGGGATTCCCTTCCCCCTTGTGCTTCCCAGGTGAGGCGATGCCTCGCCCTGCTTCAGCACTCGCTGGTCGGGCTGCAGCAGCTGACCAGCACCGATTGTCCGGCTCTCCCTAGTGAGATGGCCCCAGTACCTCAGTTGAAAATGCAGAAATCACCGGTCTTCTGTGTCACTGGCGTTGAGAGTTGGAGACTGGAGCTGTTCCTATTCGGCCATCTTGCCAAGGATAGGAAGAATATTTTCAGATATATCTCTATTATAGACCTATGTGACAATTTTTCTAGGATATTATCCCAGGAGCAGAATTTGGATTATGTAGCTGTGGATTCTTAGTTTGATTAAGTGCTACCATCAAAATTGTACTTCAGCATGGCCACACAAACCTATACCTCAATTTGTGTTTTTTTGGGGCTTTTAAACTTTTCATCTTCGTTTTTTGAAAGTTAACTATATCTTTTCCCATTTTACTAATAGAGTTGCTATCTTACTCTTGTGGATTTGTGCATTCTAGGTAAGAGAGTTTCTTGTCAGTTTTAAACATTGCAAATTTCTTTTCCCTCTCGTCTGGTAATTGTATGTTAATTCTGTCTATGTCATTATTTGTTTGATATCTTAATTCATCTTAATCAAATTCATAATTTTTTTGCTGTAAAGTTTGTTTTGTTTTCTAGTTTATAGCAAGAAATATTCAACTCTGTAAACAAGATATCCTGAGTTAAGCATTTGTATTATTTTGCAAATGCTGGGTAGCATTTGTTCTATTTATATTTTTGTAACAACTTGTATAAAATTGTAATTAATTTCTCCTTGAACATTCGTGTAAGCACACACTTAAGCAACCAAAGCTGTTTTAGTATTATGAAATCTACCAGGATATATGATCTCAAAATTGATTTTATAATAACACATGATAAACTTTATTATAGTACTTCTTTAAAACACTAGGGATAAAAAGCTATTCTGTATCAACATCATGTTTAGTGGCATAAGACTAAAAGGATGTGGTGCCTAGTCTCCAGTGATGGCTCCCAACAATCTCTTCCCTTCCTGTATGCACAAGTCACACCTCACATGGAGGTAAAGCTTAATTGCCCTTCCCTTGAAGCTCATCTGCTTTTGTGCTCATTTGTCTTTGAATGCAGTCCGTGAGGAGAGTAAAATCAATGACAACTGATCTCTTAGCTGGTCACCAGTAGCACCCTGTCAACTATGGAAATGAGGCCATAATGGAGCTTCCAGCCATCCAGAACCTTAGTGAACTTTATGTAAGTTAAAAAGATTGTCCAGTCACTTCCATGAATTGTGAACATTTATAGATTGTAGTTTAAAGCCAACATATTTTGCAATAATTTGCTATGCAACAATAGGTAACCAGAACACGGGTTAAAAACAAAACCTAAACAAGTATGCTTAATAGCACAATTTTTACTTGAAATTTTAGTCACCTCAATAAAGATAAAACAGATATAAGAAATAAAATATTAAGAGGGAGAAAAATTGTCAGTATTTGGAGATTATGTTTTTTACACATGTCTAATAAATATAGTATAATAAAATATAAAATGAAAATCTGTATAACATTCATCTTCAAGAAATAAAAAGCATTAACTATGGTAATTATAGAAGACTACCTTTCTTCATAATTTTATTCAATATAATAGTGTCTTGTGGGCTTTGTCATCAATTTATAGGTAATATATATGAAAAATAAAGCAATATGCTGATAACATGTAATAGATGAAACTCCAAAATATGATACAGAGTGAAAAAAGTCATATGCAAAAGAATATCTACTGTACAACTTCATTTACATTAGGATCCAGAACAAGCAAAACTAATCTGTGATGAAAAAATCAGAATAGTTGTTGCCTCAGGTGGTTGTGGGATTTGACCAGGAAGAGGCACAAGGAATATTTTGGGAGTAATGGCAATGCCCTATATCTCAGGAGAGATTTTGGTTACACGAGTATATACATTTGTCAAGGGCATATGATTGAGATTTGGGTGTTCTTTTTGCATGTTCTTACTCATAATTGGGAGTTGAACAATGAGAATCCATGGAGAACACATGGACACAGGGAGGGGAACATCACACACTGGGGCCTGTCAGGGGCTGGGGGGCTAGGGGAGGGATAGCACTAGGAGAAATAATTAATGTAAATGACAAGTTGATGGGTTCAGCAAACCAACATGGCACATGTATACCTATGTAACAAACTTGCATGTTGTGCACATGTACCCCAGAACTTAAAGTATAATAATAAAAAAAGATTTGGGTGCTTTATTGTATGTTTTATATGAAAATATTCTAAATATCAAACTGATGAATGATGTACATGCTGAGGCATTTATTGGAAAGTGAACAGAAGTCTGCAATTTATTTGAAATGCATAAAAATAAGAGGAATTAATAGATGGATAGAGGCATGGACATAACATATGCAGTACAATGGGAGAATCTAGGAGGTGGCTATATGATGTTCAGGGTAATGTTGTTTCTATTTTGTGGTACATTGAAAAATTTTCATAATAAATCACTGGGGAAAATACAGGATGAAGGACAATCTTATACATTAATGGTGAGAATGTAAATCTATACAACTTTTCTCTAAAATGATCTCTTGATATGTATATAATACTCATACCTTGATATAATAACTAAAAATCAAGAAATAATACAGGCTGGGCTCAGTGGCTAACATCCATAATCCCAGCACTTTGGGAAGCTAAGGCAGGTGGATCACATGAGGTCAGGAGTTCGAGACCAACCTGGCCAACACGGTGAAACCCCTTCTTTACTAAAAATACAAAAATTAGCCACGTGTAGTGCTGCGTGCCTGTAATCCCAGCTATTTGGGAAGCTGAGAAACTAAAATCGCTTCACCCCAGAAGGCTTAGGTTGCAGTGAGCTGAGATCACACCACTTTATGCCATCGTTGGCGACAGAGCAAGACTCTCTCTCTCTCTATCTCTCTGTCTCTCCCTCTCTATATATAAATAAAATAATCCAATAGGAAGTGATAAAAAATAGTAAACACAGCTTCATGTTCATAAAGATGCATTAAAAATAAATGCCTAGTTTTAAGAATAGTTCAGTAGTTTTTTAGGTAAACTTTTTATTTTAGAATTGTTCTTTGGTAGGCTGAGGTGGGCGGATCATTTGAGGTCAGGAGTTCAAGAGAAGCCTGGCCAACATGGTGAAACCCTGTCTCTACTAAGAATACAAAAATTAGCCAGGCATGGTGGTGCACACCTGTAATCCCAGCTTCTCGGGAGGCTGAGGCAGGAGAATTCCTTGAAGTCGGGAGAAAGAGATTGCAGAGAGCCGAGATCATGCCAACCTGGGTGACAGAGCGAAGTGCTATCTCAAAAAAAAAAAAAAAAAAAGAGTTGTTTTAAATATACAAAAGTGTTGCAATGACAGTAGAGTTCCAACTTATCCTGTGCTGTTTCCCTTATTGTTAACGCCTTACATTACTATGGTACATTTGACATACCGAATAAACCAATAAGCTTAAATATATACTTTATTTAGATTTTCTTAATTTTTACCTAATTTGTGGGTTAAATATTATGTAGCCATTAAGGCAATGTTAAGGTTTTTAATGACATAATAAAATGTGATTCAATTATTAAAGAAGCAATATAATTCTTTCTTCTTGTATTTCTTTTCCATTGAATTAAATATTTGGTGTTCAAATATACATGTTTATTGTTTGAATGGTATGAAAATATAAAGTTCTATTTAAATCACAGTTAGTTAGGAATGACTTTATAACTGATATTGAGCTATAGACTTTGAAACAGATATCTCAACAAAATAATCAACAACCTATTTCCAAAGAAAATATTTAATGTAAAATAACTGTTGTATATATTTTTCCAACCCATTGATACTAATACGTAATATTGTAATGGACTTCATCTGGTACAAAAACCCATACAATGTGTTACAACATTGGAAAACAGAATGAAAGCTGACACATAACGATGCCCATCAAAATGTAGGAGGAAACTGGAAACAGATACTGTGTTGGGGAGTAATGGCTGTTCTAATGTTATATGGTGTGATTTGAAGAGGTTACTTAAAATGGGATGTGTAGCTCTTTTGCCCCAGGATCATGACTGTTATACTCATGATTTATTTAAACATGTGGCATTCTACAATGCTCTCCCTCCATAAAAATCATCTTTAGCCACCTGGGTGATGTTAACTAGGAACTAATCATAAACATCTGGTTAGTTTACATACATGTTTTCTTTTTTCCATATTTTCCTTATATGAAGTATCTGTCCACCTTCATACAAATTATTCTAGCTTAAAAAAATTGTCTCATAAAGAAAAAGGAAAGGAAAATGTTTCTTTTCAGTGCTTTTGGTACCAATACTTTTTGTTTATTTCTTGGACTAACAATTTAACAAAACTTGATCTGCTTAAAATACATAGTCTCTTACTATATCATGATCTCTGCCATTTTCTCTTTAATTTAGCAATACATTTTTTTACTTATAAATAATGGCTCATGACAAAGTATTGTATTAGAAGAGCAATAAAAAGTTTTTCAAATTAGTCTTACATAAACTTATTTTTCAGAAATATATATATAATGCTTAGGTTATGTATAACATTTAATATATAACATTTAGGTATTCAATTATAAATGTTAGGGAAGACTCCTCACTTAATCATGTATTAGCTGTATTCTCCTCTCCTCTCTCTCCCCCCTGCATTCCCCCTCGACTTTTTTGAATTAATCTACAGATTCTTGCTAAGCACTATATCCTTTACATTATGCTTGTAGTACTAAGCTTCTTTCTGGAATTTACAAAAATCTAATTGAATTACTCATTTTTTTGTCTGTCTTCACCACACTTTTGTACAGGGAAACTACTACCATAAAAAGCTGAAACTGTATGAACATCAAAAATATTTTCTCTTTTAAATTCTTAAATTCTGATTTAATCCATATTGTTGAACACAAATTCCTAAACGAAAAGTACATACCAGAGGGATAAGTCTGCTGTTAGCTTAAGCTTCAGGATCTTCATGATCCACAAATGTTGACATTATCCTTCAGAAAAAAATTTAACATGATCTCCCATGTGATATTTTCACTCACTTCCATTCTCTCCTCTGTCTTTTTCAATTAATTTTAAATATTTTGCACCAGACCTATTTCCATCAGAAAACTACCTAAACTTCTGCTTAGTTTGTCTCTCCACATATATCATAAGCCTAGATGAATGTTTGTGGTTTTTATTTTGCTTTTGTGTGTATTCTGTGTTTTAGATCTCTAGCTAAATTTTAAATAAATTGAGGGCACAGGCTGTTTTCTACCGCTAAAATACTCTGCAGAAAGTAGCTACTTCATAAAAACATGGGCCAGGGTTACAATGTGCTCCATATAGAGACATAAAGGTCTTGTTTTTTTTCTGTTGAATGCTCTAGTTAAACTAATATTTTTATTATATTTTGTTTATAGAATTGGATAATTGAGCTTAATATTTTCACAAAGCATGACAATAGAGCCCTTTAAAGTTATATGTTGAATTTTATTTTAAAGAATTGCAAATTATTTCAGAAATATAATATATGCCATAGGTATTCTAAGAGAATTTGCAACTATGTTTCCTGCAGTATTTAGAAAAATAAAAGGTGGAAAAATTGATTAGAATAGTGTATAAAGAGAATTTTTAAAAAACTTAAAATGTAAATTCCAAATATCTATATGGTAATTGAATACGAATTTCCATCCTTTTTCTGTTACCACTGTGGTTTCTTGATACTGACAATATAGTGTTTGATCTCTAGAGTCTCTTACCAACCTAAAAGCTATGTTAGAATATTTCTATGCATTTTTTATTAGACTTATTTCTCAATAAATTTCCTAAGGCTGTGCTTATAGATTAATGCCTAACAATAGACAAATTTAAAAATTACTTTGACAAGTGCAATGCATCCTTCTAGGTTACACAGAACAGCTGCCTAGGAACACTTTGGCAACCTTAAACTCAGCAGACCTTGATATTTTCTTCTTAAGCCTGAGAAAGACTGCTTCAGTTCTAAATTCATCTAAGAGAAATTTGAGGACCTCTGAATACATATATCCAAAAGAGAATCCACAAGAACTATGAAAATATAGGATGAATTTGTCTTGCAGTATTTTCCCAAGGTAACAATTTATATTCATGGTGGCTAAGTGTTTAGACTGAAGCTAATGTTTAGCTATATATACGGTGCTAACATTATGCACAAAGAGAAAAACAGCCAATGAGTATTTCAGGATTCAAACTAAGGTTGTACTACAAATCAAAAAATTGAGTGCAAGATAGGCAGAGCCTTGGAGTAGGTATGGGGGAGGAGGGTGGGTGTTTGAAACAGGTCTTGCTGTATTTTACATATTGGCAGTGCAACCTAGTGGATATGTATAGCAAACAACTATACATGTGATTGATTCGGAATTTGAGAAAATCTAAATACAATGTGAAGTTTTAGAGAATTGATAAAGAGATAAGAAAATATGTCTAAGCACAAAGTGAGTTGAAAAGAAAGAAGGCAAATTTTAAAAAAGAGATAAAGGAAAGCCAGCCAAATAAGTATCAAATGGTGATAAAAATAAAGAGAAATGAAATTTTACAAGAGGAAATAGGTTTTCAATGTCTTATGGAGCTATGAAAAAATGAGTTCCTGGCCTTTGCAGCAACATGGATGGAGTTGGAGGCCATGAGCTAAGTGAATTCCTGCAGAAACAAAAGCAAATACTGCATAGTCTCACTTATAAGTGGGAGCTAAACATGGAGAACACATGGACGTAAGGAAGGGAACAATAGTCACCCGGGTCTATTTGAGGGTGGAGGTTGGGTGGAGGGCAAGGACTGAAAAACTACCTATTGGGTACAATGCTGATTACCTTAGTGACAAAATTATCTGTACACCAAACCCCTGTGATATCAAATTTACACAGGTAACAAAACTGCGCATGTACCTCTTGAACCTAAAATTGGGAAAGAAAAAAATAAAAATAAAAACAATAAAGGTTAAAAAATGCTGCATGGAAATAAAGTTAATAAAATGGGAATAAAATTGAAGCACACCTACAATTTGTCAAGTAAGTTTAAAAAATAATTTATTAAATTAAAAAAACCTCAGGGCTACAAAGTCATCTGTGTAAAATCAGTTTTAAGAATTGGGGTGAAGTAAGGAACAGACACTTCTAAACATTGGATCACCACTCGGGCCTCTTTTTAGAAACTCATTAAAAATTTCTTGGCTGGGCACGGTGGCTCATGCCTGTAAGCAGAATGGCGTGAACCTGGGAGGCAGAGCTTTCAGTGAGCCGAGATCGCGCCACCGCACTCCAGTCTGAGCAACTGTGCAAGACTCCATCTCAAGAAAAAAAAAAAAAAATTCTCAAATTCAGAAATATGTCACATCTGTCTCTCTTATAAGTCACATGAATTTCAATTATTGTGGAGGTAGATTTGGAGGGCTGCTTACTGAAAACTGATTTATATCATCATTCAGTGATTTTGAACTGATTTCTGTCTCTGACTTAACTGAATCGAACAGATTCTGTTTAATATTGAATAAGCAATCACTAGAACTGAATCTTGCATTCAAGGAACTTTCAAGGAGCTTGAAATCTAATTGGGGAGTCAGATACATCAAGAGATACAATTTCTGTGTGGTAAGTCCATGATTGATAGATGAATGGGATGTATGGGATATTGTGGGAGTGCCTAGGCTGTGCGTTCAGTTCAGCCTAAGATTTTTAAAGAAAGTGATGTCTAATCTGATCTTAAAGGATGCGTGAGAGTTTGCCAGATAAAGGTGAAGGGATGTTCCTAATCCATGGGACAGAATGAGTCTAGTTTCAAACATGTGGAACAGTGTATATTGTGAGGAGAGCTAAGAGTTAAAGTCCAACACTTTCTTGTCAGATAATAATAACCAAAAGCTTAATTGACCCAGAACTTTTTGTCAAGGAACACATTTGGTTTGCATGTTTTTAACCAATAAATCCTAGTTTTGGGATTTGGGTATGCATTTCTACAAAGCAAATTGCTTTTTAAGAAGGATATCAAGTTCTCTTGCTTTTAATAAGGTATCACATTCTTTATAACTTCTGGATATGATTTAAAATTATATTTCAAATATAATATTTACAAACTTCTCTTAGACGAAATAAAGATAATAAACTGTATGTAATGGTTGTGTACGGGCAGAGAAATACAGGACAATTAAAACTCAGTAGAGAAAAAAGATTTTTCAATGTAGCATGAGTGTGGCATCAGCCACCCAAATTTGTTTAACCAGAACATAATTTCTTCATGTATACCGCTTGATTATAAATGTTAGTAATATAAACTTTCTTAAGAAAGTTTTGCATTTTCTGATTGCAAATTATTGGAAAGAAGAAAATGATGAGAATCTGTATTTGGTAATGTGATGATTATATATATGTTTCATCATTCCTGTCCTCTTTGTATACAAGTATTACAGAAATATTTTAGCAGTAGAGGAAAGCATGAGTATTGACCTTTTCCATTTTTGGGGGTAAAGAAATTAATTTACTCATCTACGTGATTCACTCAACACATAGTTATAGAATTTTGTGCTCACTAGAGATGCAGAGAAAGAAGAGAGATGTTTTTCATTTTCTTGGTAAGTCAATGCTCTGTAATTACCCAAACCTTTCCATTTCCTCCTGGAGGATCTCAGGGTTGGTGTGTATCATAGGTTACTAGGGAAAGAATAGGTCTTCAACATACTTCTCTAGAACTAAGAGGCATCCAGAAACATTAGTGACTACAATCAAACTATTAAGTCAGGTATGGTTGTGCTAGAGGTTTTCTCAATTTCACAAAGTTCATAAATCCCAATCAGGTAGCAAGGAACCCCTTCCCAGACTAAAACCAAAAAAATACTCTAAAACAACATTGGCAAACTTTTTCTGTAAAGGGTCAGGTGGTATTATTGGTTTTGTGATCATAAGGTCTCTATAGAAATTATTTGACTCTGCTGTTTAGCACAAACACAGCTATAGATAGTATGTAAACAAATGAGTATGATTACGTTCTAATAAAAGTTATTTATGTAAGAACACTGTGAGCCAGATGAGGTTTTTAAAATTAAAATCTAAAACAATTAATTTAATTCAGATTTATAATAAAATAGTAAATATAAATTAAATAACTTACATTTTAAAATTTACATTTACTTATAAGAAATAATTAAAGTTCATCATTAGATAATAAAAGCTGAGTTTCTCAGTCCCACGAACCATATATACATGCTCAACAGCAACACATGACTCATCGCCACCATATTGGAGAGTGTGGATTATAGAATATTGGTATCACTGCAGAAAATACTCTTGGACAGTACTACTCTAGAATTTCTCTGTAGCACCTGACTACTCTATTCTAGACATAGGAAGATGAGGTTAAGTTTGATCTTTCTGAACATCCAAAGAGAAATAATGCAAAAATGTGGTTCTAAGGAAGTTCTAAGAAAATATATAAGGCCTGTTCTTTATTTGTATTATGTTCTGGTTAAACAAATTTGGGTGGCTGATGCCAGTCTGATGCTACATTGAAAAATCTTTTTTCTCTAATTAGTTTTAATTGCTTATCTTCCTCTGCCCATACACAACCATTACATACAGTTTATTATCTTTATTTCTTCTAAAAGACGAAATGAAGAAGGTAAGACCAGTTACCTTCACCATATTTTTTAATTAAAAAATTAAATTTTAAATTAAATTTATAATTTATAGTTGACAAATAGTGATTATACATATTTATGGTGTACAATGTGATGTTTAAATGTTTGTATACATTTAAATATCCACATGCCTGCTAAAAACTGATTTATATTATCAATAATATAAATTATAATGATTAAATGAGAATAATTAATGTATCTATCACTTTACATATTTATTATTTCTTTATAGTGGCAACAATAAATATCTTCTAACTGTCTTGAAATACATGTACATTGATATTCGCTATAGCATGTATAGTATTCACTATGTGTATTTAATAGAACTCTAAAATTTTCTTCCTATCTAACTGTAACTTTATATCTATTGACCAATCTCTCCTCATTCCTGCCTGTAACCTCCCCTCCTTAGCATGTGGTAACCACTTTCTACTCTCTACTTTTGTAAAATCAACTTTTTTTAGAGTCTATATATGAGCGAGATCAAATATTGTTTGTTTTTCTGTACTTGGCTTAATTTACTTAAAATAAAGTCTTCCAGGTTTATCCCCATTGCCACAGAAAATAAGATTTCATTGTTTTATGGCTGAAAAGTATTCCATTGTATATTATATACACCACAGTTTCTTTATTCATTAATCCGTAGAAGTGCATTTAGTTTGATTCCGTATCTTGACTATGGTGAATAGCTCTGCAATAAACATGGGTGTGCAGATACCTCTTCGACATACTGACTTCATTTTCTTTGCTTATATGCCTAAGAAAGCAATTGCTGGATTATACAGTACTTCAAGTTTTAATTTTTTAACTTGTACTTTAAGTTTTGGGATACATGCGTGGAACGTGCAGGTTTGTTACATAGGTATACATATGCCATGGTGGTTTGCTGCACCCATCAACTCATCCTCTACATTCGGTATTTCTCCTGATGCTATCCCTCTCATAGCCCCCCACTCCCAGCCCTGACAGGCCCCAGTATATGATGTTCCCCTTCCTGTGTCCATGTGTTCTCGTTGTTCAACTCCCACTTATAAGTGAGAACATGTGGTGTTTGGTTTTCTGTTCTTGTGTTAGTTTGCTGGATATGATGGTTTCTAGCTTCATCCATGTCCCTGCAAAGGACATGAACTCATCCTTTTTTAATGGCTGCATTGTATTCCATGTTGTATATGTGACACATTTTCTTTATCCACTCTATCACTGATGGGCATTTGGGTTAGATCCAAGTCTTTGCTATTGTGAACAGTGCTGCAATAAACATAAGTGTGCATGTGTCTTTATAGTAGAATGATTTAGAATTTTTTGGGTATATACCCAGTAATGGGATTGCTGGGTCAAATGTTATTTCTGGTTCTAGATCCTTCAGGAATCAATCACCACACTGTCTTCCACAATGGTTGAAATAATGTACACCTCCCACCAACAGTGTAAAAGCATTCCTATTTCTCCACATCCTCTCCAGCATCTGTTGTTTCCTGACTTTTTAATGATTGTCCTTCTAACTGGAATGAGATGGTGTGTCATTGTGGTTTTGATTTGCATTTCTCTAATCACCAGTGATAATCAGCTTTTTTCATATGTTTGTTGGCTGCATAAATGTCTTCTTTTGAGAAGTGTCTGTTCATATCCTTCACCCACTTTTTGATGGGTTGTTTGTTGTTTTCTTGTATATTTGTTTGAGTTCTTTGTAGATTCTGGATATTAGCCCTTTGTCAGATGGATAGATTGCAAAAATTTTCTCCCATTTTGTAGGTTGCCTGTTCACTCTGATGATAGTTTCTTTTTTCTTTCTTTCTTCCTTTTTTTTCCCTTGAGACAGAATCTGGCTCTGTCGCCCAGTCTGGAGTGCAGTGGTGTGATCTTGGCTCACTGCGAGCTTTGCCTCCCAAGTTCAAGCCATTCTTCTGCCTCAGTCTCCCAAGTAGCTGGGACTACAGATAGTTTCTTTTGCTGTACAAAAGCTCTTTAGTTTAATTAGATCCCATTTACCAATTTTGGCTTTTGTTGCAATTGCTTTTGGAGTTTTAGTCATGAAATCTTTGTCCATGCCTATGTCCTGAATGCTATTGCCTAGGTTTCCTTCTAGGGTTTTTATGGTTTTAGGTCTTAACATTTAAGTCTTTAATCCATCTCAAGTTAATTTTTGTAAAAGGTGTAAGGAAGGGGTCCAATTTCAGTTTACTGTGTATGGCTAGCCAGTTTTCCCAGCACCATTTATTAAGTAGGGAATCCTTTCCCCATTGCTTGTTTTTGTCAGGTTTGTCCAAGATCAGGTGGTTGTAGATATGTTGCATTATTTCTGAGGCCTCTGTTCTCCATGCAGTAATAATGAGAGACTTTATCACCCCACTGCCAATATTAGACAGATCAACGAGACAGAAAATTAACAAGGATATTCAGGATTTGAACTCAGCTCTGGACCAAGTGCACCTAATAGACATCTACAGAACTCTCCACCCCAGGTCAACAGAATATACATTTTTCTCAGCACCACATTGCACTTATTCTAAAATACTCCTCAGCAAATGCAAAAGAATGGAAATCATAACAAACTCTCTTTCAGACCACAGTGCAATCAAATTAGAACTCAGGATTAACAAACTCACTCAAAACTGCACAACTACGTGGAAACTGAACAACCTGCTCCTGAATGACTACTGGGTAAATCATGAAATTAAGACAGAAATAAATAAGGTCTTTGACCAATGAGAAGAAAAACATAACGTACCAGAATCTCTGGGACACAGCTAAAGCAGTGGTTAGAGGGAAATTTATAGCACTAAATGCCCACAGGAGAAAGCAGAAAAGACCTAAAATTAACACCCTAACATCACAATTAAAAGAACTAAAGAAGCAACAGCAAACAAATTCAAAAGTTAGCAGAAGACAAGAAGTAACCAAGATCAGAGAAGAACTGAAGGAGATAGAGACAAGAAAAATCCTTCAAAAAATCAGTGAATCCAGGAGCTGGTTTTGAAAAGATTAACAAAATAGATAGACTGCTAGCCAGACTAATAAAGAAGAAAAAAGAGAAGAATCAAATAGACACAATAAAAAATGATAAAGGGGATATCACCACTGATCCCACAGAAATAAAAACTACCATCAGAGAATACTATAAACACCTCTATGCAAATAAACTAGAAAATCTAGAAGGAACACAAAAATTCCTGAACACATACACCCTCCCCAGACTAAACCAGGAAGAAGTTGAATCCCTCAATAGAACAATAACAAGTTCTGAAACTGAGGCAGTAATTAATAGCCTACCAACCAAAGAAAAAAAAATGCCCAGGATCAGATGGATTTGCAGTTGAATTCTACCAGAGGTACAAAGCAGAGCTGGTACCATTCCTTCTGAAACTATTCCAAACAATAGAAAAAGAGGGACTTCTCCCTACTCACTTTATGAAGCCAGCATCATCCTGTTACGAAAACCTGGAAGAGACACAACAAAAAAAGAAGATTTCATGCCAATATCCCTGATAAACATCAGTCTAAAAATCCTGAATAAAATACTGGCAAACTAAATCTAGCAGCACATCAAAAAGCTTATCCACTACGTTCAAGTCGGCTTCATCTCTGGGATGCAAGGCTGGTTCAACATATGCAAATAAATAAACATAATCCATCACATAAACAGAACCAATGACAAAAACCATATGATTATCTCAATTTGATTATCAATTTTATCAAAGAAAAGGCCTTTGATAAAATTCAGCACCCCTTCTTGCTAAAAACTCTCAATAAACTAGGTATTGATGGAACGTACCTCAAAATAATAAGAGCTATTTATGACAAACCCACAGTTATTATCACACTGAATAGGCAAAAGCTGGAAGCATTCCCTTTGAAAACCGGTACAAGACAAAGATGCCCTCTCTCACCACTCCTATTTAACACATTACTGGGAGTTTTGGCCAGGGCAATCAGACAAGAGAAAGAAATAAAGCGTATTCAAATAGGAAGAGAGGAAATCAAATTGTCTCTGTTTGCAGATGACATGGTTGTATATTTAAAATCCCCATTGTCTTAGCCCAAAATCTCTTTAAGCTGATAAGCAACTTCAACAAAGTCCCAGGATACAAAATCAATGTGCAAAAATCACAAGCATTCCTACACACCAATAATAGACAAACAGCCAAATCATGAGTGAACTCCCATTCACAATTGCTATGAATAGAATAAAATACCTAGGAATACAACTTGCAAGGGATGTGAAGGACCTCTTCAAAGAGAACTACAATCCACTGCTCAAGGAAATAAGAGAGAACACAAACAAATGAAAAAACCTTCCATGATCATGGATAGGAAAAATCAATATTGTGAAAATGGCCACACTGCCCAAAGTAGTTTATAGATTCAGTGCTATCCCCATCAAGCTACTATTGACTTTCTTCACAGAATTAGAAAAAACTACTTTAAATTTCATATGGATCCAAAAAAGAGCCCACATAGCCAAGAAAAGCCTAAGCAAAAAGAACAGCTGGAAGCATCACGCTACCTGACTTCAAACTATACTGCAAGGCTATAGTAACCACAACATCATGGTGCTGGTACCAAAATAGATACATAATCCTATATTTAATTTTTTAAGGAACTTTGATGCTGTTTCCATAATAATGCCTTTACTAATTTACGTTTCCACCAACAATGTACAAGGGTTCCCTTTTTTTCTACATCCTTGCCAACATTTTTTTGGGGGGGTCTTTTTGCTAATAGCCATTCTATCTGGGGTGAAGTGCCATCTCATTGTGGTTCTTATTTGTGTTTCTCTGATAAGTACTGTTGACTATTTTTCCACATAATCTCAACACAGTCATTCACAATGAGGTTCAGTTTATCAAAACATTTAAACTCTTTCTGGCTTTAATGTATTAATCCATATGACATTACATTAATAAAAGTTAAGATCAAGTGACTAAGTAGTTAGAAATTCTATAGAAATTTGTATCCCACTGAAAATGTCGTTTTTCATTGTACGTATTTTTTTCTTATTGAAGATTATTGAATAAAGCATGAACCTTAATATTTTCATTTCTCTGCTGGCCCTTATTAGTCAATGAGAAAAAAACCTACAGAAAATTGTTTTCTTTCCCGTAAGTTTAAGCTTTTGTCATGACAGCATTATAAAATAGCTCAAGTCTTCTAGACAAATAGATAAATCTCCTAGATAAATATAAGTTAAGGAAAGAGTACACTTGGCTCTAAAGCTGGTAAGAAACCAAAGACCAATCTAATAGAGCAATGAAAGACAGTGAACAAGTATTAGATTACATTTTAATGTAAATGGTACTTGAAGAATTCAAATTGTTAGGTTAAGTTAATCAAGTTGCAAAATTTAAATACAAGAAGAACAATTTAAATATATGTTATTGATAATAATGATTCAAATATTAATCATCTTTAGTCATTTCTGAGTAACTTGGAAATTACCACATATGATGATAATTTGGCAAGCATCTTGACTCTACCTGTGATATTTCATAATGACAGTTTCTTTCAGAAGTGTTAATAACTAAAGCATTTTTTGGCAAAGATGCATATGTTCAGGCCGCCAGCATTCTGTGGTAGCTAGTTTGTTTTATATCTTTCTTCTGTATTTTGCAAATATTGACGCTTTGCATCATCTAAGGACTAAATGAAAGAAGTCCTTCTAACAGTAGGTACTTCACTATTGGTTGCTCTTACTTTCATTAATTATATGTTAAATTGCAGTTTAAATTTTAAAGAAATCAGGAACTTCTCTTTGATATCTATATGTCATTAAATATTAAGGAGCATAGAAAAATCATATTTCAATAAAATCATTTGTGTTGACAGTTTTGAATATATAAAATGAAACTTTCTACTTCTATTTTCTATGGATAGAAACCTGTTCTGTGGAACACTTTGTCTTGTCTATGGGTTTCAACTTGAAGTAGATGGGTAAGAACACTGGCAGTTCTTCCTGTTGCTGTTACTAAAAGATACAGGTACATATGGGACTTTCTTGTGCTACCAAAGTAGAGCAGGAAGGCACATAACAGAAAATCGTAAAGGGAAAAACACAGTTCATTGCAAAAATTGAGTTTACCACTGAAAGTCTGTCCTAACCACAAGGGAATTTAAACCAAATGTCCAAAGGAGTCTCAAAATGTCGAACCTGATACTTAAACCATGAGCCATTCTCTGGTGTTTATCCAGAGTGATTCTTACACTGACCCCTGGATATTAGAAGGACCCCATGCCCTTGTGGAAGCCTTTCCACATGCTTTCATTATTAAATGAGTTTGTTTAGCTCTGACTTCAATTGTGATAGTAAATAGTATTTCCTACGTTAAAAAGTGAGGATGAACTCTGGGTGGAAATAGTCAGCACGTGAGTGTCTCCAGTGATTTTTCAGTTTGAGAAGGGAGCATGAGTATTACAAGAACTTACAGATGTGTTGGGCCTAATTTTTAAAACTCCTTGCTCATCATTTCAAGAGCATATTTTATTTTACTAGTGCCCTTTGATTTTAACAAATTCTATGGAGTCTATTTCATTAGTTTTCTCCTTAAAAATCATTTCTTCCCGGAGAAATCCTCAAACGCATGAAAAATTTGTATTCAATTCAAGCTCCAAGCTTTGTGTGGAACAACACTTCAGAGACCACTCGGAAGCATCCGAAGCTTCAGACCCTGAAAATGCTGTGGTCCGCTTGCTTAACTAGATTGGCTACAGGCAGCGTGTTACACCTGTGCTCTGCCGTCTGCGTTGATTGCCTTTTAGCTTCTGAGTGCAATTCAAGGTGATCATTTTAATCTCTAAGGCCCCGTATGGCTTGGGACCCAGTTATCCGATAAATTGCCTCTTTCCCTGGGCATGGCAATTAATATCAGCCAGAGTGCTGCTACTCGCAGTTCCCTGTTGTTAAACTAAGGAACTGAAGGCAGGAGAGTGAGTGTGTGTACAGGAGGCGCACCCGCGAATGTGGAAGACCCACATCATTGGCACTTCCTTTCAGGTGAACAAGCTTATATGTTATACACATGGACTTTGCCATCAAAGTTTCTAACTGGCAGTCTAATTTTTGATAACCAGTTTTTAGATTATTTTCAGCACCTCACATATAATTGTCTCTTTTTAAATATGACTAACATTTTGCTTTGAGAATATATTCATAACTCTTCAGTGGATGAGTCACACTTTTTAAATTAAAAGTCTCTGCATTATTTAAATTCTCAGAAACATAAATTATGACTGTATTCTATGGAAAGGTGAAGTATTTAATAATAACTGTGAAGAAACACATTCATTCAAAAAATCATTTATCAAAGTCTCACTATGTGTCAAGCATTTTTAAGCACAAAGACACAGATATAAAACACATTTATATGAAAAAAACTGCTCAGAATAACTGGTGTGCAAAGTTAATGTTTACTACTTTCCTCTAATACAAAATTGGAAGTGGCATTTGACAAAAATTAATAACATTGTTTAGTCACACAAGCATATACATCTAAACAGTGGTAATAATGGACTTATTTGACACTGTGTGTTAAGATTACACATGAATTAGTGATATTGCTTCAAATTTGTCCAAATCTAGGTACCTTCACAAAAAGAAATGCATTAGAAGACTACAAATTACTTTCAGGATTAGAGTGACAACAAAATATTCGATTTTAGCAGAAACAGGAATTTGGAAAAATCTCCATATCTGGGAAAATACTATAGGAAAATCTCTCAAGGTGCTTTTCTCAGAATGGATTAATTCCAACTGTTTTTAGATACTGTAGTTTTCTACTTTAGATTCAGATATTAGAGAGTGAGGCAAAGAAAAACACTAAAACATTTGCTACAGAATGTAGAAACTAGATAGAATTGTCCATTTAAAATTGGCAGGTGAGAGCTCTCTCTAATGGTTTTAATATTTCTCCAGTCCTGTCATAGAAACGCTCTACTTTCCCCCAACTGCAGACTAAACTTCAACCTAAACCTTCTAAATAAATTTTGGCTCTAGTTTGGGAGGATGTTGAATTTATTACTTGACATTCTGGCCTTGCTGCTGTGGTCCCCATAATTGAATTTCTGTGCCATATACAAGTTTTCAGTGACAGGATCTTCTGCTTTAGTCCCAAGTCTTTTAGTAATTAGATACCTGGCAATTATTATTGAAACTTCACCACTCTAAAAGTATTATCAGAGCACTTCCATTATTTGCCTATTCATCTCTACTAATTGATTATCTTACTTTTGATAGAAAGGACGTGGACATTGAGTTTTGGTTTGACTTTGGTTAATAGTACTTAACACTCTTCTCTTCTCTCTGCCCGCTTTTTCCCTCGGACTTTCTTCTGGTTAAAAATCCAGTTCGTGGATTCTTACTGGTGGATACATTTTTAAATACCTAGTTTTCATTGGCATACACATATTCTTCTCTTTTGATTTTGTTTTGTCAATGTGGCCATCTAATCACCCAAAGCTTTATTAGTCCTTCGGGGTCGTCCTCCAGATTTTTTTGCCCAGTATAGCTTTCTCTTTTCTCCCCATGTACCAGTTATGATAATTCTAAAATTAATTAACTCATACCCACTGATTAAATCAACAAGTTCTTATTGAGCTCTACATAGGTATATACCTGTTAATGAAAAGGATGAATTCAAACTTTTAAATTGTTTATGGCCAAGTGAAGAAATGACATACAGAGTGAATGCAGGACTTACAAAACAGTGCAAAGTTATTCTACCCAATTTCGTGCCAAAATAAGAGATATACAGACGCAAATACTACAGGGATTCAGAGAAGAGAGAATGTTATATGGATGTGCCTAGATAGGGAAGGAAAAGATGAGATTTGATCTTGAAGCTAAAGTGAGGATCAAACCTGGGTAAATAGGTTAAAGGTAGATGGGGGAACGATACCTGAAAAAAAATTTATGTTAAAGAGTTTATTTGATTTGTTCAGTCAGAGAACAATGTTAAAATTGGTTGAAACCAAGAGCCAAATCATTGGAAGAACAACTGGGAGATACATTTGCAAATGGAAAGTGGTATCATTGTGAAGGCCATGGCCTTTCAATTTCTGTCTAGTTATTGCATCTTTCTGAACAAGCTGAAATTATGATATGTTATGTAATTCTGTTTTTGAAAAGTTTGGCATGGAGAGTGGAAGGAAAATGAAAACAAAGCAATTTTTTTTGCAAGATTGACGAGACCACACGTTTTGGTATTTTTTTTCTGATTATTAAAAGATGTGGATCAATGTATAAAATATAGCAAAGCTGAAAAAATATCTAAAATCCTTTTGTTCTTACAGCTGAGAAATAGGCCTTGTTAATATTTAAACAAAGGCATTCTAGTTTTTAAAACTATTTCTTTATATAAAGTTGTTTGCCATTATCATTATATCATAAGCATCTTCTCATTTTTTAGGACATTGAGATATATGTCCTTAATCTGAAACTGTTCATCTCCTCTATGAATATACAACTTCTATCATTATCTGAGAATCTCTTCACTGCATGTATTCATCACTCAGAGTTCTGCTTTCCTTCTTGTTTTTTTAAAAATATTTGCAGCATTTTAAAACCACATGCAATATTGCAATTTACCAGTAGCTGTGAAAATCTAATAAGAACACTGAATTATCAACTTTAAAATGATAAATTTTATGTTATATGAATCACATCCCAATAAAGCTGTTGGAAAAAATCCAGTAAACTCTCTTCTTGTTTCAAATATATTCCTGTGTAGCAATTTCTGTAAAATATTTAAAAATGCAAAAATTCTATAAACATTTTCCAGTTGCATTGCAGCAGTTAAAATTTGAGCTTTACTCAGATTTATGTATTTTTGTTTTTTAGTGTAAATGGAGGAGATTTTTAAATAGTTTCTGAAAACTTTTTCTCTTGGGATCATGGAATTTAAATGTGTGTTCTCATAATATGACATGTACTAAGGTTGACATCGGAAGAGAACAATTCCAGTTACAAGCTGTGTGACTCTAAAATATCATTTAGTCTTCTGACCTTCAGTTCTTTAAACTGCAGAGAGAACTTTATAAAGCATTCTCTGATTTTTATCAGTCCTACTTTGAATTTGCATTGTTTGAAAACTACCTGCCTAATGAAAGACAGCTACTCATGAATATGATGTTAATCCAGTGTTAAAGTCAAAACTAGACATAAAAATGAAGGGATACTAGGTTTATAAATGACACTTAGAAAAATAAAGTGGAATATATAAATCTATATCTTGTGGAACAATTTTCTAAAATTATATAGTTTCTTAACTGTTACTACTTTCCCTTTTTAAATACAAATTCAAGATTTTATTTTCTTCATAATAAAAGATGGCAGAACTGGATTACTTGGCCCTTTCTCTCTTTATCTCCTCCCAGTAAAATACTTGCATCATTTAATAGCCAGCATTCTCTTAGATCTGCAGCTGGGCTCAATGCACTCAAGCCTTAGCCCAATCTTCTTTGTAATTTTAGTCTTTTTCTGGAAAATTTGGCTTAGTCTGCCCAACATAGCCACTCTGTTTCCTGTCATAATGCTGCCTTCCCTGGGCATACAGAGAATCCTTGCTCTTCTTGTACCATGTCGTTTTGTGGGGTTGATGCTTGCACACTTCGTACAGAAAGTCTGGCGGGTTTTTGGAATGTTCGCCATGTTTGTGGAGTGCTATCGGCACTGTTATTACTCTCAATTGTACAATTTATAGTTTAAAACATTTGAAGTTGATTTAATATCAGGATGTACTTTTTTTTTTCTATAGAGTAGCTACTTTTTAATTCTTTTGACATCACAGCAAGGAACAAAATATCTTCCCTGGACTTTCAAAGAGAACCGAGACCAGATGGACACCCTGATTTGCCTTCCCATTCTTTAAAAACAACAGAATGATGTTTTATGAGTTAGAGACTAAAAATCACACAGTATAGAAACTTAGGGTCCACACTCGCACTATTACATGTTCCACTATATTGTGCTGCTTAAGACCTAGATTTAAAATTAATTTTAGTGGAATGGTCCATGACATGGATTAATTTCCAAACATGAATCCTCGTAAAAGGAATGCATGCTCTTGAAAATAGTGCTGTTAAAAGAATGTAAGTTTTCCAAAAAAAAAAAAAGGTTTTATAAGGTCCTGAAGACACTGAAACTCTATCAGGTCTGCAGGCACCTGTTCCCATCTTACACACTGCATGCATGTCATAGTTGGGTAGTCTCAGTCATCCAGTGTCATGACCATCAGGACAAAAGAGAACATCAGTGCACAGTGATAATTTTTTATTATTAACACTCGTTATGTGTATAAGACAAGTCACCAAGGGCTATTGGTAATTATTAAATTTTTATAAACGTAAAGTAAAAATGAGATCTTGTCTACTTCAATGACAGAGCAGCAGTATCTTATTTTGTTCCAAATTATGGTTGGTTGCTGTTTGCTACATTTAATTGATATCCAGACTACATAGATTTATATACATATATCTACATGCCACAGATGAGCACATGTATGTATGAATAGATGAATAATACTGGTAGTATTGGCATTTGAAGAGAGATGTAGGATATTTTTAAGATTGGAATTCCTAACAACATATGGGGATCCAATTTCCCAGCATAATTCATGTGTGACTATGGCATAAAATTATGAAAAATTCTTCTGGTTAGCTATAATTTACTAATGGCCATAAATTTAAGCATTTATGCATTCATTTAGGAGAGTTTATTTATAAGCTTGGAAGTCAGTTGGACCTGCTAATAATCACCTAAAGTAATTTTTTAGGACATTTTTAATTCAGAAGTGTTAAAACATGTGGTTACTACATTAATTTTATTTTAATTTAATGTCCCTCCTCTAGAACTTCTCTTTTCTAAAATAAATTATATTTGCCTTTTTAGAAAATTTATTTTGGTTTCGGGGGTACATGTGCATGTTGGTTTTATAGATAAATTGCATGTCATGAGGTTTTGGTGTACAGATTATTTCATCACACAGATAATAAGCATATAATACTCGACAAGTAATTTTTTAATCCTCACCCTCCCCCTACCCTCCATCCTCAAGTAGGCCCCAGTGTCTATGGCTCTCTTCTTGGTGTCCATGTGTACTTAATGTTTGACTCTCCCTTATAAGTAAGAACACTTAGTGTTTGGTTTTCTGTTCCTGTTAGTTTGCGTAGGATAATGGCTTCTAGCTCCATCCATGTTGCTACAAAGAACATGACCTAGTTCTTTTTTATGGCTGCATAGTAGTCTGTGTTGCGTATGTACCACATTTTCTTTATCCAATCTACCGTTGATGGACATTTAGGTTCATTCTATGTCTGTGCTATTGTAAACAGTGCTGCTATGAACATATGTGTGCATGTGTCTTTATAGCAGAACAATTTATATTCCTTTGGGTATATAAACAATAATGAAATTGCTGGGTGGAATGGTATTTCTAAGTTCTTTGAAAAATTGCCAAACTGCTTTCCACAGTAGCTGAACTAATTTACATTTCCATCAGCAATGTATAAGTGTTTCCCTTTATTTGCAACCTTGCCAGCATCTGTGATTTTTTGACTTTTTAATAATAGACATACTGAATAGTGTGAGGTGATATCTTATTGTGGTTTTGATTTGCATTTCTCTAATTGTTAGTGATGTTGAGCATTTTTCATATGCTTATTGGCCATATATCTGTCTTCTTATGAAAAGTATCTGTTTATGTCCTTTGCCTACTTTTTAATGTTCTTTTTTTTTTTTTTTGCTTGTTGATTTTTTTAAGTTCCTTATAGATTTTGGACATTAGACCTTTGTCAGATGCATTGTTTGCAAAAATTTTCTCTCTTTCTATGGTCTGTCTATTTACTCTGTTGATAGTTTCTTCTGCTGTGCAGAAGCTCTTTAGTTTAATCAGATTCCTTTTGTCAATTTTTGTTTTTGTTGCAATTGCTTTTGGCATCTTTGTCATAAAATCTCTGCCAAGGGGTATGTCTAGAATGGTCTTTCCTAGGTGATTTTCTTCAAGGGTTTTTATAGTTTTAGGTTTTACATTTAAGTCTTTACTCCATCTTGAGTTGATTTTTGTATATGGTGTAAGGAAGGGATCCAGCTTTAATCTTCTGCATATGGCTAGCCAGCTATCAAAGCAATATTTATTGAATAGGGAGTCCTTTCCCCATTGATTGTCTTTGTCACCTTTGTTGAAGATCACATGGTTGTAGGTGTGCAGCTATGCTTAACTGAAAGTGTATCAGTCACTTATAATATTCTGGCAATAAATTTGTAAAACTATATGTATTGACTCTGAATACCAATTAAAGGTTTAAGTTACAATGAAAATTCTTTTAAAAAAAGAAAAGTTAACATGAACTATCACTTACAAAACTTCCCACTATATTCCTACCTAGCTGTATGTAGTTAATATCATATGATGCATGTAATTTAGTTGTATTTTTGTCCCAATGAAGTGTGAAAGAATTTTCATGCATAAACATTTATGGCTTAGATTATGTCCTTGTTATGGGTTACTAAGAATAAAATGTGTTTATCCATACTTATTTTGAAATTACTCACCATAAATATTGTACTATGTATACAAATTCCATCAGTGGATGAGACATCCTTTCTTCACAATCTTGTTAAAGTATTAACTCCTAAAAATCTTTCCAAATCTATTTGTTGAAAATTGATTTAATTTTAAATTAAAATGTCTTTTACTTCTCTTGATAAAAATTATTTTTACCACTGGCCCTCTTCTCTATTTCTCCTTGTCTTGGTTCCTTCTTTCTGACATAGCATTACCTTTATATTATAATTTGATATTCTAAGTGGTATCACTTTTCATATTTTAAATATCTATGAGATGATGCCAAAAATAAATAACCAGAGTTTAAAAAATCATTATAGAATGTATTTATATCAGAACTAAGTTTATTTGGTCAGACCCATTGATTAGGAAATGTGTATTTGGCACTTGATGTTAGTAGACATTTTTTTCTTCAGAAATTTCTAATTGTCTTTGTTTTATCCCGTTTACAAAAAGAAGTACACAGCTATACTCTATCAAACACATTATTTCTTAATTATATCAGTTGCTAATTGAATCTACTTGTTTCTGAGAATATTCATTACAGAACTCCTGACTTTCTGCTTTAATACTGATACAATTTTGCCTTTTAGAACTGATGTAATCTGTCAATTACATCTTACATATTAGAAAGTCAGGAAATATCTGAAGTAATATCAAGAAATAGAGGTTTTAATTCATTATTTAAGATTATAAATACTAAAGTAAAAATGAAAAGTTAAAAGTGTCTTCATACTTTTTTTAGAAGGAATGTAGTAGTGTGAGGGAGTAAAATTCATCACTTTTTAATGCAGGTGAAACTACTGATAACATTTAAATTGAAATATTTGGAAATGAAGGCATAAGCACACTATTTTGAATTATTTAAACAACTACTGAGAAAAAAATGTGGTTAAATGTGTTTCTCTCCAGGGAAAAGACTGAGGATGTATAAGAGAAAGTTTTACTGGCTAATGTCTAAACATTTATATTTTCAGAATGTTGTCACAATCTCTTTAAAATTATAATATTACTAAAAGGTAGCCACTTTGGAAAAGAAAAATATAATCTTTGTCATAAAGTAATTTTATCATAGAACAAAATATCTAAAATGAGTTTTATTTTTTTTCCAGCAAAGGGCAAATTAAAGAATGTATATTTTACAAGGGAAAGTCTACATCACATCACAGTAACAAGTATTCATAGAGGGCCACTTATGTGACTAGAAGTATAATTAGGGTTCAAGATTTAGCAGTGAACAAGTCACACATGTATCTTCCCCTCATATGCATCATAGTCTAGAAGAGTGTACAGACAAGAAAAAAAGTATACAGGCTACCTTAGGGAAAAAAGAAGAGCATATTCTGAAAAGAAATACTTGAGAGGACTATAAATCTAGATTTGAAAAGGCAGGAACACTTCACAAGAACAGGCATTTAATCTAAAGGCTGTAAAAAGACAAATGATACCCAAAATGACACTTTTCACATACTTCCATCCTTACCTCAGTGCACTGTCCTTTATGTCTAATTTTTCAACTAAGTATCAGAAAACTATCCCTCCTCCCCATGAAACAAAACCAACAGAACACATGCACAAGGAAACATATTTTAAGAGCTTTCTGCATTTGTACTGAAGACGAATCCGATTTAGCATCCTAAAGCCTCACATTAAGATCCCTTGGAGTCCTAGACCGTGAAAATGTCATGGTACTACACCCATATCCCACTATGTAATTTCCAATAAGAACAATACTATTGACCATGCTATGTAGGAAACTACCATAAAACCTTATCAGCCAGCCACATTCAGTATTTATTTAGTTGTTTATCCAGACAGCTGGAGGTCAGCAGATTTAAGCCTGGTGCAGGTGCATGGCTCTGTCAATTTCAGCTGACACTGCTCAGGTGTGTTAAGTTGAACCCAGATGCTCTAGATAGGGCTCCATGTGACCAGTTTGGCTAGACTCCATGTGTTTCTCATGCTTCTTCTGGGACCAGCCGGCTAGCCCAGGCTTCTTATTTTTAAGTTGATGGCAGAAACCTAAGAAGGAGCCATGGAACAAGAAAGGACTCTTAAGGCCTGACCCATCAGTCTTGTCTTATTCATTTGACCAAAGCAAGCCTGATGGCTAAATCTGAAGCCAAAAAGTAGAAAAATGTATTCCGCCCCCTCAGAAGGGAGAATCTGAAAAGTGACAGAGTATGGAGATAGTGAAGAATGAAGAACTGAGACATTCAGTGCAAGTATACAAGTACTAAAACACATATTAGTTGTAAGGGTCAGTCACCATGACTCACGAGTATAATTCAAGCACTTTGGAGGCTGAGGCCAGTGGATCATATGAGCTCAGGAGTTCGAGACCAGCCTGGGCAACATGGTGAGACCCTGTCTCTTAATAATAATAATAATAACAACGACAACAACAACAACAATAATAATAGTAGTAAAGATTAGGGCCAAGTGTGGTGGCTTATGCCTGTAATCCTAGCATTTTGGGAGGCCAAGCGGGACGGATCACCTGAGGTCAGGAGTTCAAAACCAGCCTGTCCAACATGGCAAAACTCTGTCTCTACTAAAAATACAAAAATTAGCCAGGCGTCATGGCATGTGCCTGTAATCCCAGCTACTTGGGAAGCTGAGGCAGGAGAATCGCTTGAACTCAGGAGGCGGAAGTTGCAATGAGCCGGGATCGCGCCATTGCACTCCAGCCTCAGTGACAGAGTGAGACTCCGGATAAAAAAAAAAAAAGATTATTTGTAAGAATGTCCTATAAGTTTTTTTTTTTATTATATCCATGTTATACCTTTTTTGAAATAACAACTTACGGATTCACTGATGTAATTGTCATAACACCTCCTAAAAATAGTATGTGATGAATTAGAAAGTGCAGAACCAACTGAAAAAGATTGGAAGGCCAACACCATAAAACCTGTTATACTTATGTTTTGATCTGCTTCTTTTGTTAATCAGTTTTAGATGATAAAATCCTAATTTTCAGGACACATTAAGTACATAGTACATCTTTTTGACTTTAAAATAGACATTCCATATTACTATATTATTTTGGAAATGCACACAAAAAGGCACAGGGAAAGAAAATTGTCAAATGTCAAATTCAAACAATTGATTTTTCCCATTAAATTGTATAAGAGCTAATGTCTATATTGCTGGAGTTCTAACTACTTTATAGATATTAACACACTTAGTCCTCACAACAACCCTGAGGTATACATATTATGTCCATTTTTATGGGTATAGAAACAGGCACAAATAATTTAAATGATGGAGTCCAAAGTCAGCCTGCAATTAATTAAGTGGCAGAGCTGAGATTCAAAGGCAAATAGTCTGGCACCATTTTGTTGTCTTAATGACTCCACCATACTTTTTCTGGAGCAATGATTGTTAATTATGAAACTTTATCTCATTTCTTAACATGTTAACATTACCTTAGTTGTGTCAACACAAAGCAAGATTAATCATAAAAATTTCAATTATGCAGGATTTAGATTGTATCAAGAACATGAGAATAATTCTCTTTTCAATTTTATTATTTTTATTCTATATATGGCTCAATGACCAGGATAAACTGATCAATCATATAACTTCAACAATGTAAAAATCAGCACTCTCAAATGGTTATCAAACCAAATATCATTTTGCACTGAGATTCTGTTCTAAATTAATTTTTCAAAGAAACTAGAAATGCGTATTTGTTATTTCATGTTATAAATGTTGACAAAATAGATAATAACATTACATTCTGTCTCATTTGACAACAAGAACTAAGTAAAGCCCTACAATAGAATCTTACATCAAAGTTATCTGCTGATGTTTATGTTTCCAGATCAGTTTTGAGGGGAAGTTTTAGGTCTTTTTCCACATTTGTTTTTAAAATTACCATCATTACTACATTTCACTTCATTTGTATCTAATGTTAACAACATTCAGTGAAGAAGAAATAAAAAGTCTGGGAAGATTATTTCAATCCATTGTTTTATACATTCCTTAGTTATGGAGGGCTGTTTTGTCTCAGAACAAGTACAGTGCACTGTTTGTAATTATGGAGGCATCTCGGTGGAATTACAAGCACCAAGAGAGAGAAAGCACTGTGATCTGA
Source organism: Colobus angolensis palliatus (assembly GCF_000951035.1). Taxonomy (NCBI): domain Eukaryota; kingdom Metazoa; phylum Chordata; class Mammalia; order Primates; family Cercopithecidae; genus Colobus; species Colobus angolensis. The sequence goes on along the minus strand of NW_012116032.1, from coordinate 50,089 downwards.
CTGTGGTTGAGAAAGATAGAGTACTTCAGTGGAAATTCAGTCCCCTTGGAAACTAAAAATATTCTGAGTTTTGAACTAACAGTAAAAATGTAGAGTTAGAGAGGAATTGCTTAATCTTGAAATGACATTCTCTGTCTGAAAAGTACAGATTTGAAGCATTTTTATAAAGAGGACTTTCTTAACATTAAATAACTCCTACAAACACTTATTTTGATGAGTTGAGGGTAGATGAATCAGCCTATGTGGATTAAATTTTCTTTGACATGCTTAAAGATTTACATAGCTAGGGGATGTGTGATGGCCTAAATCATTTGGGGTTTTATTGACCCCAAAGCATTCAAAAGTCAAATTGAGCTTCTCAGGCCACTGGAACTCAATTGCTCCTCCAATGATGATATCTGATGTGAAACCTCAAGAAAATATTTCTATGTTTTCTTAACATAACAGAATTATTTTGGAATCAGTTATTAATAGTCATATAAGCCAAAGTAAGCAAACATTTTTTTCTTGATTTTTTAAAATAAAATATCATGTTGTTTATCTGGTTATGAACATGACTAGTTTCATTTTCATGTATTGCTAAACTCTGCTTCTCAATGAGAATTTACTTGCTTTTTCAGAATGTAGTTAGAGTCAAGGGTGATGAGGTCCACAGGGAAGTGTGCAGGTGGAGAACCAGGAAATTATACCCTTGAGAAACTTTGGGGTTTTTAATCATTGAGATCTGACTCATAATGACGGATGAAAACATTCTGCTCCTCACTAGTGACTTGCAGATGGTGGAGCTAGTTTAAACTCATTTTAACTTCTTTCTTCCTTAATTTATCAAACATGTGCATGTATGAATATGTGTATATGGATATAGGATTTAAACAGTGAGGAAAAAAACCTCATTTCTGCTATTCATGACATCTAAGATGCTAGGTGAGATTTTCCATACAAAAAGCTATCCTACAAAAGTGTTTCACCATTCAGATGAAATCAAAAGCTTATGCTGTATCATTTACCACTATCCCAACTGCCTGTGTGCGCACGCACACACACGTACTCACATTTCCCGATACTTTTGGCAGTGTTCATTAATACTGGCTTGGTGACTGAAACAACTAACTTGTCCTCACCTATAATATGTACATGTAATACATATATTCCAGTGTGAATGCCAGTAAACACACACATATTCAGTTGGTGCAAAAGTATTGTAGTTTTTGCCATTCCTTTCAATGACTGAGAAAGGATATCAGACCAAAAAGTTATGTAATTTTGAATCATAAATGGCATTTACTCCGTTATCTTGTTATGATTTGTAAGGTGCTTTGTGCATACAGTTGATGATAGAAGAGACACAGACCTGGCAAGCTGAGAAAAGTCAGAGATATCTTTCCTATATTCCCCCACACTAAGTAATCTGTGTTTACATAATTCATTTTTGTTTGAAAGGGGCAGTGACTCCCATCCTTGCTCCTTTTATCCCCATTGGCTTAAAAAATTCTTAAGGTCTTTTGAATTAACCAGAAAATTTAGCTCAGTTGAAATTAAAACTGTATGATCATATTAACAGTGAGATCACTATCACTATCATAATGCTTAAATATAAATTGTGCTCATAAAATTTTAATTTTTGTTTCATTACAAAATAATGAGCTTCATATTAATAAATGTGTTATTGTCTGGTCTGTCTTCTAGAATAAAGAATTAATCTTGCTGTGGAAGAAAACACTTGAATGTAGTTTTAAAATCTTGTTAGTATATTTGTAGAAAAACCTTAAATTATTTATCTTAAAAAACAGGAGAAAAATTGCTTTCAATCAAGTTAGCATAGTTATAAAGGAAGATTTGGAACTGGCATATCTTGTAAGGACAGCATAAATAGATCTGATTGTTATATTATTTGTGACATTAATACTTTGCTTAAATCTTTTTAAAATTATACTCTGTGTTAAATGCATACAGTAACACAGGTATAAGTTTTAATGAAAATTCTTTCCTCTATTATGACAGTTCATATTCTTACATAAATGTTTTAAGCAATTCTGTTAATATATTTTATACAGGTAAAATATGTATCTATGTATATGTTTATATATGTGTCTGTATATGTATTATGCTTGGAATATTCACAGGTAAAAGACAAGTTCTATAAAGATAAATCATATGAAGGAAAAATATAAATTTCAGTTATATAGATATTTATTAATAATATAGATATTTAACCATAGAAATATGCCAATAGCATTTGCAAATTACTTATTTCAGAAATTACCATCTGGCCATATGTCTCTAAAATTGTAAATATGTTAGTTTGTATGAATGGATAAATTCATTTTAGCCACCTTACTTCATTGTCTTCAATATTTTTAATTAAACTTTTAAATATCTGGTGGTTTATTATATTTTTATATATGCTGACACTTTTAATATTCTTTATGTCATTGAAGTAGTAGAGTTACTCTCTCTTAAGAAATACAGCCCGTGCTAAAGTGTATCATATTTGAGCTATAACTGTTCCACTGACTCTTCTCCTCTCTCCTCTCTTTCTGAATGTACATTTATTTGAAATCTACAAGTGTTATTTTTTTAATGTTTGAGTCAAGCAAATTGCAGACTATCCACACTCAATACAGTGGGGTAAAGGTGGGAAGGCGTTATCCTAAAATGGCAGCCTGGTAGTCCTGGGCATGTCCTGGGATTGCTAATAGTCCAGGCTGATCTGACACATAGCAGTATTTACCTATTTTCCATTTCTATTCTTACAGTCCATGTTAATCTAGCACATCCAGGGCCTGTTGATCAACCAGATAACATTGTCTTGATACTTAATATCGTGTAGCAAGAGAAATCTCTGACTTAATTTCTTGTGTTTTCAGGAAGGAAGGTCAGATGTGTTATGTTTGAGTAGAGGACTAAATTCAGTACTTTTGAATCTCTGTAGATTTTGAATATTGAAGGCCCTGGCAAATTCTGCGCATTACCCCAAACCAAAGGGTGAATTATATTGTTAAGAAAATGCATCCTTTAAGCAGAGGTATTTTAAAAGAGGAACAGGCTCTGAAATTGTTGATACATTTCTTTTCTAATAGTAGTTAGTGCTAAGCCTTGAGAATGAAAGGGCATCAGTTATAACCAGATTTCTATGGTGTAAATGGAAGAGAGGCAAAATCATAAACTCCGGTGAGTTTGCCTGGGGCTCTAATAATATTGAATCATCCTCACTTCTCAAACAATCTGGATTGCTTTAACTTCTTGTGCCCGGTCTTTCCATGACACAGCAGACCAATGGGAAGGCCAATAATGCAGCAACCATGGCCAATTTCTTTGTTTAGAGTCCCATCTGGTTATAAAACCTTGCTTATTCCTTGGAGATAGGCCAGAACCATGGGTCCAGTTTACATGGGTTGGGTGGCACAAATGCCTCTTCAGTTGCATGGTCTTTACAACCTGCAACTGATTAGTGTTGTGACTTATTTACTTTGCGACAACCTTGTAACAGCATTAGCAGCCCTTGCAATCACATGGCTTGACTGCTATTATGACCTCCTAAGCGGACTCTCAGCAGATTGTGTGGGATGCAATAGCACAACCCCTAAGCGGTGTGAGTAACCAAGATAAAATTTTATGTCTCTCTTCCCCAGCTTGGTTTAGGCTCTGTGTGGTCAGTTGGCTTTGCAGATTTTTAATGAGGAGCAAACATTGTTTTGGAGCAGCACAGCTGAGGAGCAGGGGACTGGTAGAAGATGTTTTTGGCAGAAATGGTGGCATGGTAAAGCATAACAGTTGGTAGGAGTACACTTACTGTGAAAAAAAGAGTGTCTGCTAACTGGAAAACTCATAATTGTGTTGGTGAAACTTCCATCAACAGCTCTGATTTTAAAGCCATTGATCTTGCAAATTACTTAGTCTGGAGTTATTGCTTCTAAGAATCTAAAAAATTCCTGTCCAGAAAATAATAATATTAGTATTTCCTTAGCATCTCTATTGAACTTTTGCTTTTTGTCACTAAACCGTTTATTTATGCATCCGTTTCTTTGTTCATATTCGATCACTGAGTATTTGTTAAGGACTTACTATTTGCCCTTCTGATGATAAAAAAGTTAGTTAAATATATCTCCTATCCTTTAGCACTTTACAGTCTTGCCAGTGAAGGAAAATACCTGTAAATAGCTATGCAAAGGAGATGCATATATAAGGTATTGAGAGAGTTCAGATGAGAAAAGAGATTTTCAAAAATCTATCTAGAAGGATTAAGAAAAGCTTCAATATTGAGAACAACTGATTTTAGCCTTGAATGATGAGTCAACTTTAGAAACTGAAACATGGGAAAAATACATATCAATTGGAAAAAAAATCAGCCTGAGTAAAGGCAAGGATAGTGTACCAAAGCTTGATAGTTCTTCACTTTTACTAGAATGTCTTAAGGTGAACATCGGGAGGTAAGATCCAGGAAGTGAGTTGGAGCTTTGTCTTGGTAGATCTTAAAAGCTAGTTGAAAAAAAAGTTAGGTTTTACTTTAGGCAGTAAGAAGTTTCATAAATTTTTAAACAAATACATTTAGGGAGTTCAATATTGTAAAAACACTTTAGACTATTCTTTAATTGTTTATTAGTATTTATACTCTGCCTATTAATGAATATATTCTGATATTTGTCCTTACGTATCTGGGCATGTAATGTAATAAACTATTCTTTTAAAGAAGTTACCTCAAAAAGGAATTTGAGATAACATGGGCAGAAATGGTAATGAAATTTAGATTTTTCTTGTATTTATAGATAGTTTTTGCTAAGAAAATTAATACTACAAGAAAGATGTGGTGAGGCAGACAATAATAAGGTAATAATAAGGTAATAAGAACTTATGTTCTGTTATTAAATAAAAAGTTTTTGTTTTCTTGATGGTAAAGCGATGGCTTATGTGGGTGTGTGTATGCATATATGTATAGATATGTATGTGTGTAATATAATATTTATAGAGAATATATAAACTTGGAAGGATTATGTATGTGTGTGTGTATATGTGTCTATGCATATATGTGTCTATACACACACATACACACATATCCTTACAAGTTTGAATCAGAATTTCAGAGAAATATTCAAACTTTGTTAGCAAATATGAAATTTTTAAGCATTTTAAAGTTCTTCAGAAATAGTCAGTTATTCATATATTAAAGATAGATCATTTAGAAATCATTTTCATTTTTTTGTCTATTGGAGCCTACAAGAATCACCCAGGTAATGCTTTGCTACTCCATATCCAGTCAACAGTTCTTTAGAGTAAATCACTGCATTTGTTTAAGAAATTTGCTATAATTCACAACTGTCATTATTCAGGTCAGAATTCTTGCTAATCCATGTGAGTCCACTTTAGGTTTTTCCCCCAAAGTGAAGGCAATATTTACTAAAACATAAAATACTCACAGAATTAAGAAAATGTCATAAAACCACTTAATAGTTTTTATGAAGGCAGGAACTTAATCTTACATTTATCAGAAAAAGGAATGGGTCATGAAACACCCTGACCCTTAGCCTAGCATTCTACTTGTAAACTAACTCATTTAAATGTGATGGAGAAGAAAGAACGTAATCTCTTAAAGAAAATTTTCCTTATCAGTTCGCCTTGCTGGAGTGCAGTCGACTCTTTCCCGCCCAACTTTTGAACATAATAAAGTGTCTTTAGGAACCAAATTGCTGAATTCCTTTTACACCTTACTTTTCTATTGGTTGATAAATGCATGATGAGCATCCTGAAAAATATCTTTTGTGGCAACTCATTGTAATTACTCTAAAATGAAGTATTTAAATTATTCAATAAGAAGAATTATTCACTAAGAAAAAGAATGATTTAACAAGAAAGCCTATCAGCTATTATTGTTGTAGCAACTGAAGGGTACCAGTAATAAAACAAAAATATGTGCTTTAAATCTTTTTGCCATATCTTATTTTCTTCTTCCAGATGAGCCTTAAAACAGTTACCTTTGAATATATGTGAAACTCAACAAAAAAATTAGTAACTATTTGGATATTGCCACTGATCCCACAGAAATACCAACTACCATCAGAGAATACTGTTATCACCTCTACACAAATAAACTAGAAAATCTAGAAGAAATGGATAAATTCCTGGACACATACACCCTCGTAAGACTAAACCAGGAAGAAGCCAAATTCCTGAATAAACCAATAACAAGTTCTGAAATTGAGGCAGTAATTAATAGCCTGCTAACCAAAGAAAGCCCAGGACTGGATGGATTCACAGCTGAGTTCTACTAGAGGTACAAATAGGAGCTGGTATCATTTTTTCTGAAAGTATTATGAACAACAGAAAAATAGGGACTCCTCCGTAACTCATTTTATGAAGCCAGCATCACCCTGATACCAAAACCTGGAAGAGACACAACAAAAAAAGAAAATTTCAGGCCAATATCCCTGATGAACATTGATGTGGAAATCCTCAATAAAAGACTGGCAAACCAAATCCAGCAGCGCATCAAAAAACTTACCCACCATGATCAAGCCAGCTTCATCCCTAGGATGCAAGGCTGGTTCAACATATGCAAATCAATTAATGTAATCCATCACCTAAACAGAACCAATGACAAAAACCACATGATTATCTCAATAGATGCAGAAAAGTCCTTCGATAAAATTCAACACCCCTTCTTGCTAAAAACTCTCAATAAACTAGGTATTGATGGAATGTATCTCAACATAATAAGAGGTATTCATGACAAACCCTCAGTGAGTATCATACTGAATGGGCAAAGGCTAGAAGCATTCCCTTTGAAAACTGGCACAAGACAAGGATGCCCTTTCTCACCACTCCTATTCAACACGGTATTGGATATTCTGCCCAGGGCAATCAGTCAAGAGAAAGAAATAAAGGGTATTCAAAAGGAAGGGAGGAAGTCAAATTGCCTCTGTTTGCAGCTCACATGGTTGTATATTTAGAAAACCCCATCATCATAGCCCAAAATCTCCTTAAGCTGATAAGCAACTTCAGCAAAGTCTCAGGATACAAGATCAGTGTGCAAAAATCACAAGCATTACTATACATCAATAATAGACAAACAGAGCAAAATCATGAGTGAAATTTCATTCGCAATTGCTAAAAAGAAAATACCTAGAAATACAACTTACAAGAGACATGAAGGACCTCCTCAAGGAGAACTACAAGCCACTGCTCAAGAAAATAAGAGAGAACACAAACAAATGGAAAAACATTCCATGCTCATGGATAGAAAGAATCAAATATCGTGAAAATGGCCTTACCGCCCAAAGTAATTTATAGATTCAAGGCTATTTCCATCACGCTACCATTGACTTTCTTCACAGAACTAGAAAAAACTACTTTAAATTTCATATGGAACCAAAATGACCTCATATAGCCAAGACAATCTTAAGCAAAAAGAACAAAATTGGAGGCATCACACTACCTGACTTCAAACTACACTACAAGTCTACAGTAACCAAAAGAGCATGGTACTGGTACCAAAACAGATATATAGACCAATGGAACAGAACAGAGACCTCAGAAATAACACTACACATCTACAACCATCTGTTCTTTGACAAACCTGACAAAAACAAGCAATAGGGAAAAGGACTCCCTATTTAATAAATGGTGCTGGGAAAATTGGCTAGCCAAAAGCAGAAAACAGAAACTGGACCCCTTCCTTACACCGTATACAAAAATTAACTCTAGATGGATTAAAGATTTAAATGTAAAACCTAAAACCATAAAAATCCTAGAAGAAAACCTAGGCAATACCATTCAGGGTATAGGCATGGGCAAAGACTTCATGACTAAAACATCAGAAGCAATGGCAAGAAAAGCTGAAATAGACAAATGGGATCTAATTAAACTCAAGAACTTCTGCACAGCAAAAGAAACTATCGTCAGAGTGAGCAGGCAACCTGCAGAATGGGAGACAGTTTTTGCAATCTATCCATCTGACGAAGGGCTAATATCCAGGATCTATAAGGAACTTAAATTTACAAGAAAAAACCATCACAAAGTGGGCAAAGGATATGAACAGACAGTTCTCAAAAGAGAAAGTTTGTGCAGCCAACAAACATATGAAAAAATCTCATCATCACTGGTCGTTAGAGAAATGCAAATCAAAACCTCAATGAGATACTATCTCATGCCAGTTAGAATGGTGATCATTAAAAAGTCAGGAAACAACAGATGCTGGAGAGTATGTGGAGGAATAGGAACGCTTTTACACTGTTGGTGGGAGTGTAAATTAGTTCAACCATTGTGGAAGACAGTGTGGCGACTGGTTCCTCAAGGATCTAGGACCAGAAATACCGTTTGACCCAGCCATCCCATTACTGAATATATACCCAAAGGATTATAAATCATTCTACTATAAAGACACAAGCACACATATGCTTATTGCAGCACCATTCACAATAGCAAAGACTTGGAACCAACTCAAATGCCCATCAATGATAGACTGGATAAAGAAAATGTGGCACAGATACACCATGGAATACTATGCAGCCATAAAAAAGGATGAGTTCATGTCCTTTGCAGGGACATGGATGACGCTGGAAACCATCATTCGTAGCAAACTAACACAGGAACAGAAAACCAAACAGCACAAGTCCTCACTTATAAGTGGAAGGTGAACAATGAGAACATGTGGACATAGGGAGGGGAACATTACACACCGAGTCCTGTCAGGGAGTGGGGGGGCAAGGGGAAGGAGAGCATTAGGACGAATACCTAATGCATGAGGAGCTTAAAACCTAGATAACAGGTTGATGGGTTCAGCAAACCACCATGGCACATACATACTTATGTAACAAACCTGCACATTCTGCACATGTATCCCTGAATTTAAGTATAATAAATAAAAAGAAAAATATTAGTAACTTTTAAAATTTAGTGTTTAAAATATCTCTGATATTTTGATTTAAAATAGCATCTCATTATTTCATTTGCTGCAACTAGTTTTTTTCTCCAAAATATCTATAAAAACACAGAAAAACACAACAATTTAAAATATCCTAATTTAGAGTGGAAAGTCAACTTAATGTGAACATTTAGAAGCAATTATTCCCAACCATAAGGTCCTTTGCATTAGTACAGCAGGGCCGCCCACCCCCCACCTCACCCCCTGCCTCATTAGCAAACACAGAACTTTTGGCATTATCTGGAGACTTTTTTTTTTTTTACAACTGCGATGGAGATATTTACTGGCATCTAGTGAATAGAGGCCAGAGATGCTGCTAAACATCTTAAAATGCATAGGAAACCTCCAACATAAAAAATAATTATCTGGTTCAAAATGTCAACAGTGCTGGGATTGAGAAACCTTGTATTAGAGCAAAAATGAAAATAACTGAACTATCCATATAATAACCATAGTGACTTTGTCATCCTGAAGTGATAGTTTTGTTTCCCTCTCCACTGACGGTTCACTGGTTCAGGAATATAAGAGTATATCAAGATAGGAGAAAGAAAAATACTCCAAGAATTGCAGTAGTAATCTAGAAGCCAGAAAAAAGGATTATTGTCTTTAGTGTGGTGAGCAAAAATAGCTTCCAAGTTAGAATTCATTACATAGTACATATTTATTTGGACAGGACAAGGGTGACTTAAAGATAGTTTTGAATCAACAAGATTGAGACTTTACAGCAAAAGTTATCTCATTAAGAAAAAATTTAAAGATATATTTAATATAATACATGTTTAATGTTACCAGATGATAGTCTGGTTGCAAGGAGAAATGAAGAAAAAAGTGAGAAAAGTGTTAGTCAACTTTAACAAATCTTTTGTTAAACTAATAATATTAATTTTAAGGTTAAACTAAATTAAATTATAGGAGAAGAGTGAATATACATATAGAATTGTGTTTGATTATTCACAAGGAGGGTAATACACTGATTAATTTTAGATCTTGATAACTAAAACCAGCATTTTCACTGATTACAAAACTACTAAAAAAATAATGGAGGGCGTGGCTTCTAGTAAACTGATGAAGCCATATTTGTAAGAGTTTAAAAAGATGTTTAAAATTTTAAAAGCATGTCTGGTAATAAAGAGAGCAAAGAATAATTATTAAAAGATGTATTTACCAGGGAAATATAAGTTTTAATCTGCAATGCAATAAGTAACATAGCTTTAAAACAATAAAGCAAAAATAATAGCACTATAAAGAAAAATATAAAAATTCATAAGCATTGTGGAGAAATTTAAAAATGCCTATCTCAAAATTAGATAGATGAAGCAGACAATAGTTTCAAATAATAGCATAGAAGTTTCAGTCGACAAAACAAGTTAGATCTAAATAAGTCACATAAAAGTTTTCATTCAAAAACTGCAAAGTGCATATTATTTTTAAATACATACTGCACTAAACTTTGAACGTATACTGGGCTATAAAGTAAAACTCAGCAACCATCATGGCAATAATGTTCTCTAACAACAAATCAGTTATGCTGAAAATAAACAACAAAAAACACATAAAAATAAACAGAAACAAGCCAAGTTAAAAAATTTAGGAACACATTATAAACTGACAAATAGCTTTAAAAAATCATACTAGTGAAAAATGCTTAGAGTGAAACAATAATGAAAACCCTACATTTTAAAACATGTGATACTCAGGTGAACATTTTTAGAACTTAGTAAATTAATATATAGCATGAATCCTTAGAATAGAAAGAAAAACATTATTTTTCTAACTAACCATCTTACAAAGTTCAGAACAGGAAAACAGAAGAATTATCATCCAAAATAAATTAGGAGTAAATAAATTATAGATATAACATAATCAGTAAAAGAAATTAATGATAAACTAATACATAGTGAAAAAGATGAAAAAAGCAAATATAGATGCTTGAAAAAAAATCTAATAAAATTGACAAACCACTGGCAAGGTTGATCAAGACATGAAGGGTGGAGGCATAAATATGTGATTTTAGGAAAGTAAAAGAGAACATAACTACAACTGCATTGTAGTGAGTAAGAGGTCATGTAATGTGTACAGTTATGAGTCCAGACTCCCTGACCAGATTGGGTATGTTTATATCTAAACTCCACAACGTATTAACAGTGTCCTCATAGTCAAGTTAGTTGATCTTTCTCTGGTTCATTTACACCACCTATAAAAAAGGGAAAATAACAGAATCTGTATCAATAAATAGTGTTGAGATTAAATAAGCTAATATATGGTAATGGTAGCAGTTAGAACAGCATAGCACATAGTAAATAGTATGTAAGTATTTTGTTATTTATATACATGTATTATATGTGCATTGTATCATCATCAGTAATATTAATTTTTAAATGGCTTTGTGCAAATAAAATTCAAAACTTAAATAAAATGGGCAAATTCCTAGAAAAAATATTATATAAAAACTTCAAAAAACATAGAAAACCAATTAATCAAATAACAAATAATCAAATAATAGTTAATTTAAAAGCATCAACATCTCAAAAAAGTTTCCATAAAGATGCTTTCACCAATAAAAGATACTTCTACCAATAAAATATACCAATTATTCAATTAGCACATTTATCAAATCAAATCTTACACAATATGTTCCAGATTGTAGAAAAAGTAGAAATACTCCTTAACTCATTTTATGAACATAGTCTAACTTTGGTCCTCAAAAGTGGTATGGATAGTACAGACAAGGAAAATTAGAGACTACATTCACTTGGAAACAAAAAAAGAAATTTAAAAGAAAATCAACAAATTGAATCTAGCATTATATAAAAATAATAAATCACAATCAAGATGATGTTACTTCAGGGTTTTTAACAATAGAAAATTCTTCTAGCATAATCTACCATAATGCCAAATAAGACAAAAAGCTGTCCCTGTGGCTCTCAACCACACTGTGGTCTGGATAGACTACAGTGTGCATCTGAACTAGGAATCAGAAGCCTTGGAACAAGGGTGTGATAGAGAAACAGGTTCTGTGCCTATCTACCTATGACGCAGAGCTGGTAGAGCCCCCTCACCTCCCTTCCACCACAGAAACCTCAGTACACTTCACCAGGAGTTCCTCCCAGACACCCTCATCAAGAATGTTATGTGGACTTGCCATTGGGATATTTTTGGCTAAGCCAGGAGTTCTAGCTCTACCCAGCTATGTCCTCTCCCACAGAAAAGGAAGGTCAGGCTACCAGGCACCCCACTGTCCAACCCTTCACCTGAAACAACAGAGAGCACCTCATGGTAAACAAAGATCAAGTCCATACCCACCTGCTAGTGCAGCAGCTGACTCTTACCTATAAACACCATCTTCTGGCCCATAGGTCAAACCACACAGCTCAATAGAAAGCCTGTTGACAGAAATACATAGGACTATAGAAACAAAGCAAAAAAACCCTGCCCAACACAACCTTCTCCAGATGAGAAGCAATCAGAAAAGAATTCTGCCTTCATGAAAAATAAATGTTGTGACATCACCAAAGGCTTACTCTGACTCCCAACAAAGGTCCATAGCCAAAATGGAGGCATAGAGATGACATTTGGAGAATTCAAAGCATGGATTGCAGGAAAACTCAATAAGATCCAAGATAAGATTGAAAATCAACACAAATAAATTTGTAAAGCAATCTGGGAAATAAAAGAAGTAACCATCTTTAAAAGATGAATCAGAGCTACTGAAACTGAAAAACTCACTTAAGGAATTTCAAAATACAATTGAAAGCTTTATTAATAGACTAGACCAAGCAGAAGAAAGAATTTTAGAGTTTGAAGATTGTCTTTTGAACTAATCCAGTCAGACAAAGAAAACATAATTTTTAAAAAAGTGAACAAAGTCTCAGAGAAATATGGGATTATGCAAACTGACCAAACCTATAAATTATTGGTATTCCTGAGAGAGACAGAGAAAAAAATGAACAACCTGGAATGTGTATTTGAGTAAATAATTCCAGAAAATCCCTAGTATTGCTAGAGAGGTAGACATCCAGATAAAAGTAATACAGAGAACACCTGCCAGATACTACACAAAAAGAATATCGCCAAGACATGTAGTCACCAGACTGTGTAAGGTCTATGGTAAACAATAAATCTGAAAGGCAGCTAGAGAAAAAGGTCAGATCACATACAAAGAGAACTCCATCAGGTTAACAGTGGGCTTAGCAGCAGAAATATACAAGTCAGAAGACACTGGTAGCATATTTTCAGCATTTTTTTTTATTTTTTTATTATACTTTAAGTTCTAAGGTAAATGTTCATAGCATGCAGGTTTGTTACATATGTATACTTGTGCCATGTTGGTGTGCTGCACCCATCAACTCGTCAGCACCTATCAATTCATCATTTATACCCTGCCAAACTAAGCTTCATAAGTGAAGGAGAAATAAAATCTTTTTTAGACAAATAATCACTAAGGAAATTTATTACCACTAAATTAGCCTTACAAGAGATCCTTAAGGGAGTTCTAAACATGACGATGGAAGAACAATATCTGCTACCACAAAACCACACCTAAGTACATAGCCCATAGATCCTTTAAAGCAACTACCCAATAGGAAGTGCAAAATAAGCTAACAATTGTATGATAGAATCAAAGTCTCATATATCAATATTGACCTTGAATGTAAATGGCCTTAATGCCACACTTTAAAGAATAGAGTAGCAAGTTGGATTGAAAACAAACAAACAAACACACACAAAAAAAACCACAACCCATTCCTCTACTGTCTTCAAAAAAACTTTCTTACATGTAACGATACCCATAGGCTCAAAGTATTGGAGAAAAATCTGTCACTCAAATGGAAAACAAAAGAGAGCAGAGGTCGCTCTTCTTATATCAGATAAAGTACACTTTAAATCAAGAGTAAAGGGACAAAAAACAGTACTAAATAATGATAAAGACTTCAACCCAACAAAATGATTTTGCTCTACTAAATATATATACACCTAACAGTGGAGCACCCAGATTCATAAAACAATTATTCCTAGACCTATGGAAAGACTTAGCCACAAAATAATAGTGGGGGACTGCAAAACCCCACTGACAGTGTTAGACAAATTATTAAGGCAGAAAACTAACAAGCCCTGGATCTACATTTGACAGCTGATCACCTGGACCTAATAAATATCTCCAGAATACTCCACCCATTAACCATAGAATATACATTTTTCTCATCTGCACATGGAATATACTCTAAGATTGACCACATGCTCAGCCGTAAAGCAAGTCTTAATCAATTCAAATTAATCAAAATCGTACCAACTATACTTTCAGACCACTGTACAATAAAATTATAAATCAGTACCAAGAAAATTCCTCAAAAACCACAAAATACATGGAAATTAAACAATATACTCCTGAATGACTTTTTGAATAAACAATAAAATTAAGGCAGAAGTTTAAAAAAATTCTTTAAAATAAATGAAAACCAAACTCTCTGGGATATAGTTAAAGCAGTGTCAAGAGTAAAGTTTATAGCATTAAGTGCCTACATCAAGAAGTTAGAAACTGGGAAACTTACTGAAAATGAAAAAAAAACAAAAAAAAACAAACCCATCTCCCCACCTCCAAACAATCTGAAATTAACAATTTAATACTACCCCTAGAGGAACTAGGAAAACAAGAACAAACTAACCCCAAAGCAGGCAGAAAGAAAGAAAGAACCAAAATTAGAGTAGAACTGAATGAAATTGAGAGCCCTCAAATCCATAAAATGATCATCAAAAAAAAAAAACCCTGGTTATTTTAAAAAAATCAACAGACTGATATCTGCCATCTAGAGTAACAAAAAAAAAAAAAAAAAAAAGAGAAAAGTTCAAAATAAGCACCATCAGAAAGGAAAAAGTTTATATTATAAATGATCCCACAGAAATATAAAGATCCTCAGAGCCCATTATGTGAACATGTCTATGCACACAAACTACAAACTAGAAAATCTATTGGAAATGGATACATTCTTGGAAACCCACAACTCCCGAAGAGTAAGCAGGAAGAAATCAAAACCCTAAACAAACCAATATCAGGATCTGTAATTGAATCAGTAAAAAAACTACCAATAAGAAAGAATTATGGATCAGTTGTATTCATAGCCAAATTGCACCAGACAAAAAACTATTTTTAAAAATAGAGAAGGAACTCCTCCCTAACCTATTCTATGAAGCCAGCATCACTCTGATACCAAAATCTGGCAAAGACTCAACCAAAAAAGAGAAGTACAGGTCAGTATCTCTGCTGAACATAGATGCAAAACTCCTCAACAAAATATAAGCACACCAAATCTAGCAGTACATCAAAAAGTTAATTCACCATAATCAATTAAGCTCCTGGGATTCAAGGCTTATTCATCATACACAAATCAATAAACATGATTCACCAAATAAACAGAATTAGAAGCAAAAACAATATTATCATTTCAATAGATGCAGAAAAACTTTTTATAACATTCCACATCCCTTCACAATAAAAACCCTCATCAAACTAGGCATCAAAGGAACATAACTCAAAACAATATGAATCATCTAGGACAAACCCACAGCCAATGTTATGCAGAATAGGCAAAAACTGGAAGCGTTCTCCTTAAAAATTAGAATAAGATAAGGATGCCCACTCCCACCACTCCTATTCAACATAGTAATAGAAGTCCTATCCAAAGCAACCAGGCAAGAGAAAGAAATATAAGGCATTCCAATAGGAAAAGAAGTCAAATTATTTTTATGTTGATGATATGACACTATGCCTAGAAAACCCTAAAGACTCCATGAAAAGGCTTCTAGAGCTGATAAATGACTTCAAAAAAGTTCCAGTATACAAAATCAGTGTTCAAAAATTAGTAGCGTTTCTATACATCAATAACATTCAAGCTGAGAACCAAATCAAAACACAATCCCATTTCAGTAGTCACACTAGAAATAAAATATTTTGGAATATATCTAACCAAGAACGTGAAAGGTCTCTACAAGGAGAACTATAAAACACTGGTGAAACAAATGATAGATCATACAAACAAACAGAAAAACATCCCATGCTCATGGATCAGAAGAATCAATATCTTAAAAATGGCCATAATGCCCAAAACAATCTACAATTCAACACTATTATTATGAAACTACCAATGTTATTTTTCAAGAATTAGAAAAAAACTATTCTAAAATTCAGATGGAAGCAAAAAAGATAACAAATAGCCAAAGCAATTCTAAGCAAAAAGAACAAAGCTGAGGGCACTACACTAATTGACTTCAAACTAAACTATAAGGTTACTGTGATGGTTAATATTAGGTGTCAACCTGATTGGATTGAAGGATGCATAGATGACTGGTAAAGTATTGTTTCTAGTGTGTCTGTAAGGATGTTGCTAGAGGAGATTGACATTTGGGTCGGCAGACTGGGAAGGGATGACCCACCCTCAACGTGTATGGGCACCATGCAATCTGCTGCCAGCGCGGCTAGAACAAAGCAGGTGGAGAAGGTAGGATAACCTTGCTTGATGAATTTTCTGGTTTCCTTCTTTATCCTGTGATGGATGCTTTCTTCTGCTCCTCCTGCTCTGATGGTTCTTCGGCCTTTGGACTCAGACTTGCCAGAGTCTTACCCAGGTCTTTTGCGCCTTCCGTCACAGACTGAAGGCTGCACTGTCGACTTCCCTGGTTTTGAGGCTTTCAGACTCCAACTGAGCCACTATGGGCTTCTCTCTTCCCCAGCTTGCAGGCAGCCTATTGAAATTCACCTAGCAATCATGTGAGCCAATTCTCTCTAATAAACTCCCTTTCATATATACGTGTATTCTATTACTTCCATCCCTCTGAAGAACCTTAATACAGTTACTGTAACAAAAAATAGCATGGCACTGGTACAAAAACAGACACACAGAACAATGGAACAAGATGGAAAACCCAGAAATAAAGGCACACAACTATAACCATCTGATCTTTGACAAGGCTGACAAAAACCAGCTATGGGAAAAGGACTCCCTATTCAATAATTGGTGCTGAAAAAACAGGCTACTCATATGGAGAAGAATCAGCTGTATCCTTACATTTTACTACAGTTAAAAATTAAGATGGATTAAAGATTTAACTATAAAACCTCAAACTATAAAAATTTTAGAAAAAACCCTAGAAAATACCCTTCTCGACATTGGCCTTGACAAAGAATTTTTGGCTAAGTCCTCAAAAGCAATTGCAACAAAAAGAAAAATTGACAGCTGGAAACTAATTAAAGAGTTTCTGCACATCGAAAGAAACTATCTACAGAGTAATTCCACAACCTACAGAATGAGAGAAAATATTTGAAACTATGCATTTGACCAAGGTCTAGTATTCAGAATTTATAAGGAATTTAAACAATTAAACAGAAAAACAATTCACCTCATTAAAAATGGGCAAAAGACATGAACAGATACTTCTCAAAGGAGGTGTATATGCAGTCAACAAATATTTTTTAAAATGCTCAACATCACTAGTCATTAGAGAAATGCAAATCAAAAGTACCAGGAGATAACATCTCACAACAGTCAGAATGGCTATTACCAAAACGACAAGAAATAACCAATGTTGTCAAGGTTGTGGAGAAAAGGGGATGCTTATATACTGTTGGTGGGAATGTAAATTAGTTCAGCCATTGTGGAAAGCAGTTTGGATATTTCTCAAAGAACTTAAAAACAGAGCTATCTTTTGACCCAGCAATCCTATTACTGGGTATTTGCCCACCCCCCCGCCACAAAATAAATTGTTCCACCAAAAAGAACCATGCACTCACAGTCATATATTTATTTCAGCACTATTCACAATAGCAAAGACATGGAATCAACCTTGATGTCCGTCAACAATGGACTGGATAAAGAAAATGTGGTACATATACACCATGGAATACTATGGAGCCATAAAAAAGAATGAAGTAATGTCCTTTGCAGCAAATTTGTGAATTAAATTTGAATTAAATGGATACAGCTGGAGGCCAATATCCTAAGCAAATTAACACAGGGAAGGGAACCAAATGCCACACGTTCTTGCTTATAAGTGGGAGCTAAACATGGAGTACACATGGACATAAACATAGGAACAATAGACACTGGACACTGGGGGGCTAAACATGGAGTACACATGGACATAAACATGGGAACAATAGACACTGGACACTGGGGGGTACTTGGGGGAAGGGGCAAAAGTTGAAAAACTACCCATTGGGTACTATGCTCACTAGCAGAGTGATGGGGTCATTTGTGCACGGAACCTCAGTGCACCAAACATCAGTTACACACCAGTTGCCCATGTAACAAACCTGCACATGTACCTCCTAAATCCTGAACCTTCCTCTGAGGAGGGGTGAAGCCACTTCTCTTCATGGAAAGACACACAGACTGAAACTGTATGTGGTGGCAGGAGGCAGGGAAAAAGGGGAGGAAGCCACAAATCGAAATTTGGGAGAAGATATTTGCAACATCCAATTCCAATAAGATTTAATATCCTAAAAATTTAAAAAAATACTGTGAATCAAAAAGAATAACAAAACAAAGCAAACAGGAAAATAGGCAAAATAAATGACTGGGGGCTTTATAGAAAAGGAAATAAAAGTGGCTCATGAAGAGTTGAGAAAGTGCTCAACATCATTTGTAATCAGGGCACAGTGAGGATAAATCAGAGGGTTGATTTTTTTTTTTTTTAATTCACAAATTCTGCCATAGAAGAAATTATCTCAGACAAGGGTGAACTTGGGAGTGGAGATCCTAGAGCATTTCAGTAGAAATGCGGAATTAAGAAGAAATGGAGGAAAACAATCCTGAGTCATTGAATAGAAGAGGGAATAAAATTTCCTATGACCATTAGACCCTCCATAAGAGTATCAATCACTCTTCATTACTGTATAACTGATTACAAATATAAGTTGAAAATTGTTAAGTTGGGCAGTTGCAGCTGTTTTTCCTATAATTCTTTATAGTTGTAGTCTTTTAAAAAAGACACTATTTCTTCATCTTCTCTAAATGTTGATTGTCTTTTAGCTGACCAATTTTAGTTTACTTAGTAATCTCTGTGAAAATATTCCTGACAATGAATTTCACAGACTTAGCCAGTCTCTCTTAGCTGATTCACTATACATCTGTCTGCTTCTTAAAACTTCATAGTGATTTCACATGCTGCTCAAGGCCATAACTTAGATTTCTGCTCAAAGACATCATACACAAAATAATTCTGGTTTCTCTGTTATTGACTACTTGTTAAAATTCATTTAGTTAACCAATGTTTATTGGTACCCTAATATATACTCTAGGTTAAAGGAAATAAAAACAATATTTGCCTCAACCCCATGGTGTAGCTTATAATAGAGCTGGGGAGACAGTTACATCAGGGATTATCGGAAAGTGTGTTGAGTGAAAGGGTAAGGCTGTCTCAGGGATTTTGTATACATATATAGCATTTTTATAAGTGCTTTCAATTTTGTAATTATTTTTTGGATTCTTAGCAAAAGTTTTTGCTTACATTTTGTTTTTTGTTTGTGTTTCAGATGGCTGACAGTATTAGATAAGTGAGTTCTGCTGAAATTCATCTTATTGATCATATGAAACTGATCCTTAAATTTGGATCTTTTCTCAAATTATAAATGACTCATTAACTTGGGAAATGTTTTCACTCTGACTCCTTGATTTTCATAACTTTGTGAATTCCTCATTAAAATACAATTTCCCATCCCAAGAATGTTTTATATTAGGATTTTTTTCTTTAGTTCTATGAATTTGCTTTTGCAGGAGATTTCAGGTATTTAAAAGGTAGTAAGTTTATATTAAATAGAACATTATCTTCCAATAAAAAACAATCTGAAGCTCTAGAACTACTTTTGCCAATAAATAAGAAAATTTTGGGCCTGCTGAGGTCTCAGGTCAAATTTCTTGATTTTATTTTTAAGAAAGGATCTAATTTGGCTCCATATAGGTTAATTTGCTGATCAAAGCAGTGTTTTCTGAGATAATGTCAACAAGAGAGAAATTTCAAGAATATCAGAACTGATATTTTATCAGATTAAAGTAAGCTTACTCAACCACTTAATTTTTAAAAAATTTAAACACTTTAAACATGTAAGTTGACACAAGGCATTAAATTATAATTAATAAAATTTGTGTCAATGTTTTATAAAATAAATTTAAATTAAAAATGTCCTCAATCTAAAATTTTAGTTTAAGCGAAGATGCACATCAAAAAGGAATATTTCATATGTTCATTATCTTTAACACACATAATTATAGTTTTGACTCGTATTAATCTGTTTCATTATCTGATAATAAAATTTGTGAATTTGATTCCAAAATCAAGTAGAAAATTTGAAAGAAACACTACACAATTTTTTGTTTGGATTTTAACATAATATCAGCATCTAGCGATCACATGAAGACCAACCAATTTAGGTTTTCCAGAACATAACTTTAAGAACTGAAAATCAATTACATAGCCAAGCTGTAGAAATTCTTATATAGCAATGTACTTTTTAAGGCTTAACTATAAAAGTTCAATGATGTGTAGACAGAGACTTATAGAAGATTACTGCTATCAGCTTCTGAAATGTGTGTAACAAAATCTGATGCTGCGTTGAGGATCAATGTCTCTGTCCATTTTGCATATGAGTCCTGCTGGAAAGAAAGCAACTGTCAGACTAGTGGAGAGATCACAGTTGCTGAGCAACGGTTGCATCATGAATATGTTCTTTGCTTTGAATTGGTGCAAAGATAAAAAACATATACATTTTTTTCCACGATAAAACAAGTCTATCATTGAATAGAAGTCTATCAAGAGCAAAAAAACCCATGAAAATAACTAATGTTAAGGTTACTAGTATTGATCTTTAGAGAAACTAAATTAAGTAGTATCAATGTGAAAGGAGAAAAGTTTTTCAAGCATTTTACAAACACTGTGCATCAGCAAATGATTGTTTTGTATGTGGAAAGGGACCAAAATTAGACTCCTAAAATATTTCCTTAGAGTCTCAGTGATTATATTTTCTCCAACATCAGACTGCTCATCAGACAGCATGCAGTGACACAGGTGGTAGTTATTGGAATTATTCAACTCACTTTTCAATTTGAAAGCACATTATGGTTCCTGTTAAATAGAGACATGGATAGTTGGGAGTACTTTGGATTAATATCTAATTTACTCTATTTGCCTTTCTCCTTATAACTGGACAACTACTTGTAGTCTCATAATTTTTGAATCATCATCCACGAGTCTTAGGTCTTTAGAATGAGCTTCCTGAGTCCTAGTTATTAGTTAGCAAAGTTAAAGAACAAGGTGCATTGGTCAAATCTCCATATGCAAACCAAATGAAATGTGGAAATTAAATGATCTAATGTAACAAAAGAACAAAATGAAATCATATCTGTCAGTATCCTTTGTTTGTCTATTCTTAACCACCATCCTAGAGAAGTGTAAATTAAAAGTCGAAATGATTTATTTCAGAAACTAAATAAATAGAGCACACTGCTGCTTTTTCATTTCATTGTGTACCTTCACTTCTGGTATTTTTTTCCTCCCTCTGAAAGTGCTATTTCAACAAGACCATGTAAATGTCTATAATTGCGAGAGAAAATGTTAGTATAACATTTACACAGTTCAACAGCTTCAAAGCTATTTCATTGACTATGCTTAAAAGGAAACTGACACACAGAGGTCCCAAGCCCACATAAATGCTAGTTTAGTGGGACATTTGGTGACAGAGCCTTAAAAACAGAAACAAAAAGGAAGGGAAATCAAACAGCCCCATCTTCCAGCCTAATTCAAGCCATTTAGAAGCTCTGTGCTTAAGCCAAGGATTACTAGTGATACTATCTACATCAGCTTTGCTGTTCAGGAAGGGACGTCTCTCTTACTAAAGAAAAAGAGAGAAAAAGGAAAAAAAAATAGTTTAAAGCCAAGTAATTCGGGCCCGCATAAATCTTTAATGGGTTCTGCCTTCATATGATTGGCTATGTGTTCTTTCCTCTGCCCAGGGGAAACACTACATGTCTTAGAGGAGAATAATAGTAACTCCATCTTGTGTGTTATATGATACCTTCAAGTAATCCCCAGGATTTTGGCTTTGTCTGTCGTAAACAAAAGGCCACCCATACATAATGTGTCTGGGCTATTCCAGACTCTTCACCCTAGCAGGTGACACCCACAAGATGGACGTGGGCAACTCAGCCCATTTGTAGCTGGAGGCCGTTTGGCTCCCAAGACAGCTCAGAAAATGTAAAAACAAAAAGCCTATTTCTCTTCTCATAAGAACAAAGTGTAACCAGCACCCTGCAGCTGTTTCTGGGCTTTTCTCAGGAGCCTGAAATGCCAAAACACCAAATAATATATTTTGCTTTGTGAGTTAATGAAGAAAATACCATACTGTAGATTCATTTGTTGAAAATGTATGGTCAATTCCAAGCTCTCCAGGTCAAACCACAAAACAAAAGAAAAATAGAGGAATGAAAGAATCTATCATTTACTATTAACGACTTCATAAAAATGAATAAAAATTATGTAGAAAATTCTGTCTTATCGTAACTGTCGTTTCCCCTGTAGGATGGAAGGAAGCTGTGCTTACTGAGCTAGGTTCTGAGCAGTTAAGCTTCCTAACTGTTGGATTTATTCACTCAATAAATGTACATCTATTACCTGGTAGGGACTTTCTTCAACTCTGAAAAACATGAGAAAGCTTTGTCTTTCAGTGCACTGCAAGCTAACTTTGTAAAATTTTAAATCTGAAAGAGAGTCAGACCTGCATCTGCTCTATTTCTTTTTTTGAATTATTTTTACGTTTATTTTAATTAATTAATTAATTGTTATTTTTTGGTTTTTGAGACGGAATCTCACTCTGCCGCCCAGGCTGGAGTGCAGTGGCGCGATCTCGGCTCACTGCAAGCTCCGCCTCCCGGGGTTCAAGCCATTCTCCTACCTCAGCCTCCCGAGTAGCTGGGACTACAGGCGCCCGCCACCACGCCCAGCGAATTGTTTCTGTATTTTTTAGTAGAGACGGGGTTTCGCCGTGTTAGCCAGGATGTTCTCGATCTCCTCACCTCGTGATCTGCCCGCCTCGGCCTCCCAAAGTGCTGGGATTACAGGCGTGAGCCACAGCGCCCAGTCCATCTGCTCTGGTATAGCAATTCTGGTTATATCAACATAAGGCATGCTCTTTATATTGCGATGTTATCAGTAGGCATAGAATTGCAATATAAAGTGCATGCCTTTATGTCATTACTCACTAATACAGTGCCAACAAATGGAGATAAATTTCTAAGTTGATTGACTAAAATGAACTTTTAAAAGCTAAGTCTTATAACAATGAGTAATTTGAATTTAAGACAAAAAATAAAATACAGTTTCTGTTCTTCCATAAAATCACAAATTGTCTCTAAGACACATTTAATTTTATACATGAGCACGTTTATTTTTATTGCAAATTTCCAGAAAAAGTTTGTGTGTAAGGTAAAAAAGAGTATGCTTTCGCAAATACTAATTTTGAACGAAAAGGTAAATTACAATTCTAAGTTAATGAATTGCTGTATAGTAATAAAAGGCAAGATGCTCATCAATAAACACATATAATCTAGTATCACAAGTTTGCTTCAATCTGTAATATATAGTGGCAAGTATAGTAAATGAAAAAGCAAGAGTGGCTGGTGAAATAAAAAATTAATTCGTAGATACATTATAGTATTATTTAACATAAGTTTAAAGCATCCATTTCACAACATATTTCCAAACATGGTTGATACCTTTATAGGATGCTTTCTTAGTTTACAGAATTTTATTTAAAATTTATTCTTAGCCTACACATAATGAACTAACAAAAGGGAAAACCAATTAATTATTCAACAGATCAAGTTGTTGCTTAATTTTGCTCAATGTATTATCTGTGAATGTCATGAAAACAAATTTTTAAAAACCAAAAATGGAAAGGAAACATCAAAATGGCCAATTTGTATTACACCACCATGGCTAACATGATAATGTATTTTACGTGACTCATAATTAGATGTGAACATGTATAGAAACCTCTTGTTATTTATTCTATGTGAATGAAATGAACCAAATTTGGTCATAAAACTCACTATTTCGTGAGATATTGAAACAATTAGGAATTCAGTATACATACTCTATATCTTAACTTTTAAAATTGATCATTAGCTGTTTAAAAACAATGTGATAAGTGTTATCTGACTGACTGAGCTTATTAATGTCTTAATCCATCAAAATTTTATATTCTGGCCAGGCACGGTGGCTCACACCTGGCGACAGGGTGAATTTGGTCTCAAAAAAAAAAAAAAAAAATCTAAGTTATCATCTTTGCTTAATTAAGATGAACTGGACTTAACATTCACTTTGCACAATTTCACTGTAAGAAGAAAGAATTTGCCATATGTAGTCACTTCTACAGTGAATGTGCCAGTCTTCTGATTAAGAAACATGTCTCTTGTGCCTTTCTTAAAGTTTCACCACGACCCATATTTCTCTAGACAATGCTGTTCCTTCCTTGTCTATACCATTCCACATCATCTCTGAGTTCACTTATACTTTTTGCGTATGTTGCTTTCTGAAACTGTTCGTTTTATACAGTTCACAAAGATGTAGTCTTCCTTTTATGTGTCTCAATCTTATGTCACTCAACTTACAAAGGGCGTTCTCTTATCCAAGTTCAGTTTATAAATATATGTTAAGCATTATTTTTTATGGTTTTTATCATAAAAAATGAGAGGATATTGAAACCCGAACACTTTCTTGCTCTACATACACATTATATAAAATACATAAACTTGAATTAATATGATATTAAAGAAAGAAAATTTGATCAGTTAAGAAATTATTATGTTTTCACTTTGTAATGTAGATCTAGTGGATGCTAAATAAAAAGTAGAGATGTAATTCTATTTTGTAAATATGATAATGCTTTATTGTTCTTATATCAATTAAAAAGTTAATATATAAATAGTAAAATCAAATGGAACCAGTATTACTATCTTTGATATTAGTAAAAAATTTGGAGTATAATTCACATTTTTCTTCATATTTCTGCATATCATTCTTTCACTGAGATGCATTAAAAGAATAATATCTGCTACTTCTTAAGAACCTCATATTTTCCAGACAGTCTCTCAGACACTTTGATTAAAATAAATATTATTATGTATTGAACACTTACTACTTTTAATGAATATGAACAAGAGTAACTTTAACTGCCATAACAAATGAAACTCAAAATGTCAAGGGCATGGCATAGTAAGAATTTTTTTCTCACATAGCGTTCAATATAGATAGGTCTGGTTAGTGGGTGGCTTTCTTACCTGTGGTAATGATCTCAAACCCCTAACAACGTGGTTCCATGATTCTCCAGGCTAGGATCTCTTAGTGCTTTTCATCCAGCTGGGGAGAAGGAGACAGGACCTGAGAAAGGTTATTAGTCTTAAAAGCCTACATCACTTTGCACTTTCTCTGTTGCAAGATCTAGTGCCAGGATCTCACTGGATGTGAATCTCTAAATTATAGTCTCTCTCTGAATAGCTGCTTCCAAAAGATAATTTCACAATATGAATATTTGAGTCACACAGCTATCTGTCCCTGACACGTAAGATACAGTACTGGGAACCCTTTATTCATTATATATTGTATACTCTCACAAATGATTTTATGATATTATTATTCACTGTTTTACAAATGAGAAAAGAGGCTCAGGAATTTATTTGCACAAGTAGTATTTGAACCCAGGTCAGTCTAATGTAGAAAAATTAAGCTCTTAGTAATTATGATATATAATATTAAATGATAATGGATGTAATTATTCCAAATAATAGCAATAATAACTAATATTAATTGAATCTGAACTCATATTGTGTATTTGACAGTATTCTAAGTGCTTTTCATGTATTAGCTTATGTTGTCCTCATTACAAATTTTTATGACTTTGCAGATACAAATGAGACACCTGTTATAAGTACAATGGAAATTCAAGTATGAGACTTTTATCTTCTTTTGTTACTGAAGCATGCTTAGCATACTTGGGGTTGGTTCAACACATATTCCTTATCATCTTCACAGACTCATCATCTTTCCCAAAGAGGCAGAAATCTTTATCCAAAGTTTGAGAACTAGCTTGAGAGCTAGAGAAGACCTCAAAGGTAATTTGTGATGAATATTCATCAAATATGTGTTCCCTATACTATTTTCTGGGTAAATATTTCCAATAACAGAACCATGGAACCATAGAAATTAGAACAGTCCAAGCGTAGTTCACATATTCTTTCACAATACTGTTCTTACATGGTGAGATCATCTGCTTTTACTCCCATATTTTATTTGGGAAAGTGGAGGCCATGAGGGTTTAGGAGACCAATTTGCCAAAGATCACATAGCTAGTCTCTCTGTAACTTCAATCCATTGATTCTGGCTCTGCTATTAGAATTACTCAAAGCAATTTCAGTTCCAATTTCTTGCCTACAGATTTTCATATATTTGAAAACAACTACCTGTTTTCCTTTATTCTTTTCTCCAAAATAGGCAGTTGAATGTTTTTCAATTATTTTGAATATTCAGGCATTGATGACTTTGAAAGTCTTGTTTTTCAATATGCCTCGTAAATGCCGTTCCGCATAAAGCCGGACTCCATGTGTGGTCTGACCAATGTGAGATACAGAGGAAATAATTTCACCTTATTGCTCAGCACTCTGCTTTTGTTAATTCCATTTAAGATTAAATTAGCTTTTTTGGCAGTCATAGAAAACTATTGACTTATATTAAACTATTCAATTTGTCATTGTGAAGCCTTTCAGGTCTTTTTCAAATGAGCCACTGATGAATTTTAAAAAAAAGTAAGATCAAATGTATCTTTTTCTCTTTTATTTAATCAACTGCTATGAAAGTTAAAGGTGTCAAGGGAATATGACAAAAAGGGAAAGAGTGAGCATACCTGGATTAAATTTCATCTCTGTCATTTTTTCTCAAGGTTTTGCTTATTGTATATTTTGAATGATAAATACAAACCCTCTCTAGCTTATGTCTTCTGAAAATTTGATTCACACTTCTATTTGTTCATCAAAATGCTTGATGTTTCTAAGTTAGCTATGCTTTTAGTAATTATAGCCTGTTAAAGAAGGGTAGAAGACATTACGAATAGTGTTCAAAAGATGAAAACAGAAATGTTGGATCGGGCAAAAAGAAAAAAATGACTTCTGTCCTTAGAGACTATCTCAGAATGACATTTAAGAAACAAAACAAAACAAAACAAACAAAAAAACAAAACCCTGTGTGACTTTGAGTCCTCACCACGAAAAAAATCCATGTATTAGCACTGCTGTCTATTCTTGCATACCCTTTTGCACTGTCTATATGTGTACTGTTAACGGTTCTATTCAATTCTCTGTTGACTTTCAGATTCAGTTAAAATCTGAAATATATATGAATCTGAAAATGAATTTCAGATTAATATAAAATCTATATTATTCTATGATCCACCTGTCCTATCTCTCGCTTTTTTGTTTGTTTGTTTGTTTGTTTGTTTTTAGACGGAGTCTTGCTCTATCACCAAGCTGAAGTGCATGGTACGATCTCGGCTCACTGCAACCTCCATCTCCCGTATTCAAGCGATTCCCCTACCTCAGGCTCCCTGAGTAGCTAGGATTACAGGCATGTGCCACCACGCCCAGCTAATTTTTGTATTTTTAGTAGAGACGGGGTTTCCCCATATTGGCCAGGATTGTCTCTATCTCCTGACCTCGTGATCCACCTGCCTTGTCCTCCCAAAGTGCTCGGATTACAAGCCACCCGTGCCCCGCCTCCTATATCTCTTTTAAGTAATGACATGCTAATACTTTCGGCTTCTATTTCAGTGAACCAATGCTGGCTTCAAGAAATCATTAATTTCTTCTCCATTAACTTATAAACTAGTTTTTTTATAGTTGATTGTAGAATTTTGATGATTGTTAATGTTTAATTGTTCCTTTTTTTGGGAAATTGAAACAATGTGTCAATCTGGTGGTATGTTTCTAAGTTAGCTATGATTTTCAGTGATTATAGCCTGTTAAAAGAAGGGTAGAAGACATTAAGAACAGTGTTCAAAAGTAATTAAAAGGTGACATTTTAATTAAATAATTAAATGAACAATTATAATATTTTTGATATTTAACTTTATTGATAATTTGGAAGTAGATGCTTTCAAATTATATGAAATTTGATATACTAACATCTGTGTTATACATGGAAAACTTTTACAATGAAAGATAATAAAGAAAAAAAAGTAATGGAATCATGAAAACACAATGGACTTTTAATAGATCTTAATAGAACAGTGCTAAAACTATTTTGGGAATAGAACACAATACTAAAGTAGGTTTGGAGATGAGAAAATAAACATCTTTCTAGTAGTACTCTAATTTAGTTTTCATATTATAACTTAACCTTTCTCTTTGTAGTATGTTAGCAATTCAACAAGTTTCTGTGAGAATATCATTCAACTGTCAACATATTCTTAAATTACTATTAATTTTTAATTCAGATTGCCAACATTTTTGCCTATGCAATTGTTTGTTAGACACTTTTTTATGATATACATATTTTCAATTGCTGTTCAGTAATAGGAATTGTGTGTTTATTAATGGGAAAAAATCAGTATCAAGAGATTTATGTCTAAAGAACTGATAAATAAATTGAATTTTCTCTTTTTTTAATAGGATAAAATAGATGAAACATAGGCATTTTAACAACAGATGATAGGTGTTTTACCATCTTGAAGTGTTCTTCTTTAAGTTAATTGTCAAGAGTAAAATCACAGATACAATCATATCAGTTCCCTCTTCAAATGTCTTTGACATCTTATAATTCTCTTCATTAAAAAAGAAAAGAAACTGTAAAAAATAAAACCATAAAAAAAATAGAGTCACCACATTGTATTAGTTCATTTTGTGCCACTGTAACAGAATACCTGAACACTTGGTAATTTATACATAACAGAATTTTGTTTCTCACAGTTCTGGAAGCTGTAAAGTCCAAAATCAAGTCAGCAAAGATTCAGTGTCTCAGGTAAGGGCTTGGTCTTCTCTTCCAAAATTGCGCCTTGAACACTGCAACCTCTAGAGAAAAAGAATGCTGCTCATCACATAGCAGAAGAGTAGAAGATTAAAGAAAGTGAGAGACAGAGAAAGAGCACCAAAAAGGGGAGCCATACTCACTTTTTTTTTTTTTTTTTTCTGAGGCGGAGTGTTGCTCTGTTGCCCAGGCTGGAATGCAGTGGCGCGAGCTCAGCTCACTGCAACTTCTGCCTCCTGGGTTCAAGTAATTTTCCTGCCTCAGCTTCCCAAATAGTTGGGATGACAGGTGCCTGCCACCATACCTGGCTAATTTTTTTTTTTTTTTTCTAGTAGAGATGGGGTTTCATCATGTTGGCCAGGCTGGTTTCGAATTCCTGACCACAGGTGATCCACCCAGAAAGCCACTCATGCAATTAAGTCATTAATTCATTCATGAGGACAGAGCCCTCACAGCCCCATTACCTCTCAAAAGTTTTACCTCCTAATACTGTTGCAATGGTAATCAAATTCCAACATGAGTTTTGAAGGCAACATTTAAAACATAGCACATGTGATCCAACAATTTTATTTTTAGGGATATACACAAAATAATTGAAAGCAGAGACTTGAAAACTTATTTGTACACCCGTGTTCATAGCAGCACTATTCACAAAACCAAGAAGGTGGAAAAGACTCAAGTGTCCATTGATGGATAAATGGATAAAGAAATGTAGTATACACATACAATGGAAGACAATTCTAACACGTGCTACAACATAGATAAACCTTGAGGACATTATGTTAAGTGAAATAAGCCAGTCACAAAATGACAAATACTGCATGATTCTACTTATATGAGATGCCTATAGTCGTCAAATTTATGGAGACAGAAAGTAGAAAGATGGCTTCCGGGGCTGGCAGGGAGGAGGAATGGAAAGTTATTGTTAAATGGACACAAAGTTTAAGTTTGAGAAGATAAAAAAGTTCTGGAGATGGATTGTTGTGATTGTAGAATAATATGAATGTGCTTAATGCCACTGAGCTATATACTTAAAAATAGTTAAGATGGTAAATATTATTTTATATGTATGTTATCACTATTTAAAAAAAGACCAAAGTTACCAACATAGCTTGCAAGCTCACAATAATTTGGTACCAACTGTGCAATTCTCCATCTTCCTTACAAATCTCCATCTATACTAGCTCTTGGCTAAACGTACCAGATGGTTTCACATTTCTGTGCTGTTGTCTAAGTAGTTTCTTTTCCTTAGATTTCTTATACATTTTCTCCAATTTTCCGTATTTTTCTCATTCTTCAAAATCCACCTTTCTGCATTAATTTTTTTTTCAAGGCCTATATCTCATAAATATTATCTCTTTTTGTGCTTCTTTAGCAATTTGTTTTACTTTCATAATAAATTTCCTGATAATCTTACTAGAATTATTTGGGTATACTCTATTATATTTTTAGCATGATATTATCCTAGCTGTTAGTGTAATAGGCACTCAAAATTCCATAGAACAAAATGGAATAGAATAGAAGAGAATGGAATGAATATAAAAATATGCAATTTTAAATAAGCTACGGATTTAAAAATTCCCTTTGGAAATGTAGAATTTTAATATTTATCACTCAAAGAAAATAGATAATGTATTATTCATGCCCAGAAATAAAATGTAGGTTTAAACTATTTTTTTAAATTCATCAATATATTGGAGACCTTTGAGTTTATAATTAAAATTATAATGTTTCACTGTATAGATGCATCTTTGTCTATTAACTAAAATCCTCATTGATGAGAATATTATATTGCTTGCAACTATTGGTACAATAGAACTCTAAAGAACATCTTTGCATATTTGTCTTTGTAAGAATTTTTAGGATAAAATTTAAAAATTAAAATTGCTAGATTAAGGAAAATAAATGTATTAAAGATTTTGTTAAATATTTTAAATATTTAATTTTTGGGGGAGAGCCCTTGAACTGGGTTGCTAGTGTATTTATTCTTCATATCAATGTTGTCTGTATAATTACAACTTTCTAATTGGATAATATGTACACAGTTCCTTATTATAATTGATGCTGGCCGGGCGCGGTGGCTCAAGCCTGTAATCCCAGCACTTTGGGAGGCCGAGACGGGCGGATCACGAGGTCAGGAGATCGAGACCATCCTGGCGAACACGGTGAAACCCCGTCTCTACTAAAAAATACAAAAAACTAGCCGGGCGACGTGGCGGGCGCCTGTAGTCCCAGCTACTCGGGAGGCTGAGGCAGGAGAATGGCGGGAACCTGGGAGGCGGAGCTTGCAGTGAGCTGAGATCCGGCCACTGCACTCCAGCCCGGGCGGCAGAGCAAGACTCCGCCTCAAAAAATAAAAAAAATAAAAAATAAAAAAAAAAATTGATGCTATGACTGTGCTCTCAAGACTTTAAAAACACTATTTTTCTCTGGAAAAGAGACCATGTTTATTATCTGTTTTATCACCAGTGCCTAGTAAGTTGTCAACAAATAGAGTGAGCTCTCAATAAATTCGAATAAAACTGTTTGCAAATTCAAAACATCCTTGAGATTTGATTGGAATAGTTTTAAATCACACAAAGACAACCTAATAAAGTGATGAAGCACATGAATTCTAACGATAGGTCAGATTCTGGAGCTAGATTGCACTGCCTGTGCCCCGTCGTAATTGCAGCCTCATCTCCAAAATTGTCTTATACTAACCCAACGTCTATGGTATTTCACTGTGTTTAGGGATACACAGGCGTGCTCTACCCATTTTTAACTTGCAGCTGTTAAGTCTTTTTCAATCCATGAATATTTTCTCCATTTCGTTTTTCCCTTTACAATTTATCTGTTAAAGAGCCCAGATGATTTGATGTATGGAGTTTCCAAAAGTCTAAATTTTGCTGATTGCCAACTCATGCTGTAGATCTGTGCTACTTTTTCTCTGTCTTCTGCATTTCCTAAAAAATGGGAGTTGGATCCAGATGCATAATCTGACTCATGTTAGATTCTTTTGGTGAGAAATATGGGTGGTGGTTTGTTCTTTCATAAGGAGGAATATAATGTCTGTTTTTTTTTTTTTTTTTTTTACTTTTTTGAAGTTAATATTTATTGACACTCAATGCCTGGTCCATTAATTTATTGAGGCCTATACAATGGTTATTTTCTAATTCAATCATTTTGCTTCCATGTATTAGCCAGAATACTTTTACAAAGAGATGTGTTCCTCATCTACTCTTTGATTAAACAGTGCTAAAATTCATATACAGAAAATAAATGTAGGATAAATGTTTGACGTTATTTTTGGTTTGGTTTTCCTCTATTTTAAAGATAACTATGGCTAGGCATGGTGGCTCATGCCGATAATCCCAACACTTCCTGAGAGGCCAAGACAGGAGGATTGCTTGAGCCCAGGAGTTCAAGACCAGCCTGGACAAAATAATGAGACTCTGTCTCCACTAAAAAAAAATTAGCTGGTGTAGTGGTGCAGGCCTGTAGTCCCAGCTACTCAGGAGGCTGAGACGGGAGAATCGCTTGAGCCTGGGAGGTTGAGACTGCTGCAATAAGCCATGATAGCACCACTGCACTCCAGCCTGGGTGACAGAAGGACACCTGGTCTTAAAAAAAATCAATAAATGAAATAAAATAAAATAAAATAAAATAAAAATTGCTTCCCTGTCATCCTCAGAAGATGACAAGTTCATTTTTGTTTTAATAATATTTTAAATGTAATGTTTAATAATTTATTTTAATACTAATTGGTTTTTAATATTTTAACAATTAATTAGTTATTATTTAATAATCATAATCAATTTTTAATGGATTTTACTCCATTGCAATTTTTATCCATATTAAAGCTCAAAAAATTCTATCTTTGGCCAGTGAGAGCATCTTTAGGTTGGCTCTTGACTCCTTTTCACACAAACTAATTGGACTTTGATACTTGCCTTGCTCTCTGAAATGCCAAAATGTGGAACTCTCATCTTGCATATTTCATATTCTAGATCTGTAATCAACCATTATTCCAAAAAGCCTAGGTTTATTTCAATGAGTCATGATGCTTAGACACATCATGGGTACTAGAAATGCTTGTTGCTACTGGATTGTTTTATTATTTCCAGGCCTTTCTGGTGGACAGAAGTAGATATATACATATTTATTTGCAGTGGTATGTTTAAAGACTAAATACTTATATTCCAGTTCAAATTCAAGCCTATAGGGATTTTATTTAAAATATTTTTTATACATCCTCATTTCCTTTTTTCCACATCAAGAACCCTGGAATTATTATAAGGTTAATCCTATAATTATTTATTTTATTTATCCAATATTACTATTCAGAATACAAAAATTTCAGAATAATATTTATACCAGTATTACCAAATTAAAATTTTTTATGTGCTAGTTCCTTTCTTCTCCATTCTTTTTGTTTGGATTCAATCTGCATTTTCAGATTATTTGTCCCTTACATTCCATAATTCCTGCCTTTTAACCTCATTTATGTTAGTTCTATGAGTAACTACATAGCTAATCACAGGTAGTCATCATGCGAACTTGGGTTTATGTCTCTCTGGACATTTTGGTTGTCTGAAACACACTTTTAAATAGATTCCTTAAGAAGTACACATGAGAATAGTAGCCCTTGATTCTTATATGTTGTACTGACGGTCAATTTTGAAGGATGTAAAATACCTGACTCATTATTTTTCCTTGAGCATCTTAAATATGTTTTCCCAATCTTCTAGCAACCTGTTAAAAAAATAAGTCATCTAATTTTCTTTCTCATATAGGTCGCTTGTTATTTTTGTCCTCATGACAAATGACTTTTTTCTTTAAAACGTCCTGTCATTTTAGTAGACTATGACTTGCCTTTGGACATTTTGGGTCTATATTCTCAGAAAAATAAATGTGTGCTTTTTCAATATAGGCAGGGACTCAGTTAAAAAAATTAGTACAGTTTTATTTAATAATAACTTTTAATATATTTTCTGTTCTTTTGCTTTAGTTGTTGTGTTCAGGGACTCTGATGATTCTTACGTTGGATTTTCATTGCCCATCTTCAATGTGTGTCACTAGCTTGTAAATTATTTTACTCTTTTTATTTTTAAAATTAAAAATGTTATTCTTCACTGTATATTTCTCCTAAGGCATTATTTGTTTTGTTTATATGTAGCTGTGTTTCTTCTTCTTTATTCTTCATTTTCAAATAACTTGTCTTCTAATTTTATTTGAGTTTTATCAGCTATTCTTGATGAAACTTCTAATTTGATTTGAGCTTCATCAGATCATACCTGAATTACTGTAATTATGTTTTATATTTCATTTTCATGTCTTTTACTATTTTCTTAATGTCTACAGCATACTAAAGAGGGATAGAAATTCCTTGTCACTCCTCCTACTGTTTATAAGAGTGATGGTAGGTTTATGTTTTCTCTTTTTTATTCTAGGCTGGTCAGTACCTGCTTTGATAAATAGATTATACCTGAGGTGATACCACTATGAGTTAAAAATAATAAGATAGGATATTTTTCTTCAAGAAATCCACAGATGGAAAAGTGAAATTAACATTAATGTAATTAACAATAATATGGTAGGGAGTGACTGCAATTTTAACTTTGTTCATTGTTTATAAAACATCTCCCTCAAATACAGGACAACTACCTGACCTTCACAATGCATAGAAAAAGCATTAAAATTTCAAATTTAGGCTAATCTAAATGTATTTAATGTGTGAGCTTTGGAAAAAAATATCAAAGCATACAAATACTCTATGTCTGTATTTTTATTTGTAAAGCACAAGTTCTCACTTTTGAAGAGAGGAGATCATTTATACTTCTACGACTTCTTGTCAAATAACTAAGACACATATGTATACTCTGATCAATCTCAAGTTATTGATTTTCTGTGCACAGTATTGGCAGTATAATTGTGCAAAGTAAAATCTAGACTTCTTAATATGCATTAGTGCATCTACATATGCACAAAAGCACACATTTTATACTTAGATTATAAGTGGATCTTATAGCTTTCTAGCATTTTTCTAGTGAACAAAAGTCCATTTGTATCATGATCATCGTTTTGGAAAACTAATCTTGTTTGAATTTACAAATTCCTTTTTGTAATCCTTCCTCTTGATTTTTATTCCATTAATTATTGAGTCATTTGACTTTATTTAGTCACCTTATTATCCAAGTACATTATATCCAAACGACCTAGAATTCTTTACATACTAACAATATCTTTTGCCATGAGTGCCTCAATCTGTGACCTGACCAGTGATCTTGGAAGCATAAGGGATAAAAAAGAGAGCATCCTTGATTAAATCAATCATTTAATCAACAAGTATTAAGAGCTGTGAGGGAGATAAAAAAACACAGAAGATAATTATCTCTGCTATCAAAGAGCTTACAGTCTTGTTAGAAATGTAATATGTGCAAGAGGCAATTAGAGAGTAAGATAGTATCTAATGAAGTGTTTAATCAGGGTGGGGGTGTAGCATCAGCTTCTATTCCTGTGAAATGAAGGGTTAGTCAAGATGGACTCTTAGATCCCTTTCAGGAGTATGATCTATATAAAAGTTGCATGAGTAGACAACTGTGAAGCTTTGGCCTTAAAGAAGTAATTTATCTCTTTGCCAACTATGTTTTTTTTTTTTTTTCCATTTCACTCATATCTCTGAATATTGAAGAAGTCTTCTCTTTATAAGATCCTTACTAAGAAGTGCAATTTAATTGATCATACTTAATGCCCATAAATCTAAACTTTCTTTAGCCAACAAATATGTTATCAACTAAAATAGAATAAGCCACTAAAAAATGCCAATGCTTAAAATTTTTTAATTACTTTTGCAGAAAGTGGATATACACCTTTTCAATGAAAACAAATATTCTAAAATAGTAAAAACAATGACTGCAATGCATCCATGTATCAAACTCCGCTTGTACACCCTAAATTTACGTTAAAAACAACAACAACAACAACAACAACAACAAAAAACAGCAATGCCTGGGTGGGTTTGAAGCTCATCAGCATTAGAAGGCAAGAGACTAATTACTTATGTCATTCAGAGGTAAAGCAGTTACTACAATTATCATCTGAGACCACCCAGAAAGAAATGCACACTGAAGGCAAGGCATTGACATACGACATGACTCCTTCAGTGGACCATTATGGAAATAATGGGGAATACAGAAACTGGTGTAGAGTAGCTGCTTCTAAATATTCTTGTGAGTTTTTAAAAGAAATGAATATTTAGAATTATAAATTATCAAATCAAAATCACATCAGATGACCATGATCATACATGAACTTCCTAAAACAATCATCACTTTATAATCTGTAACTGAAATTGCCTAAATAGACGATGACCAAGTCTGATTCAGAGCTGCTGAATTACCTTGTAGGTTATGCTCTGAACCTCTCCAAGATT
Organism: Colobus angolensis palliatus; assembly: GCF_000951035.1. Classification (NCBI taxonomy): domain Eukaryota; kingdom Metazoa; phylum Chordata; class Mammalia; order Primates; family Cercopithecidae; genus Colobus; species Colobus angolensis. Next base: position 13,703 of record NW_012116032.1, on the reverse strand, counting down.
CTCATAAATTTGGGGGCATTTATTGGGAAAGAGTGACCCCAAGATTAGAAGGATATTACAAGGATTCAGGTAATTGTGAGTGTTCCACACCACAACCCAACCACAAGGACAGTCTTTCTTTCTTTGAATACCTGGCAAACACCTCACCTGATTAAAAAAGTTTTTCTGAAATATTTTTCAAAGTCTCTGGTCTTGAAAAATTGTGGTTATATCTGATGGAAAGGGATAAGCAAGGTGGGGCAGAAGCAGAAGTTCAACTCTTGAAGGCCTCCTCCTACTTCTGGGTCATCGGTTTTCTTAGCTCTTACCCCAGGTCTGTGTTTACTACTGTGGTCATTAGATAACTGCCCCTCCCCCTGCTCAGTAATGGATGATTACACATTTAGTGATGTGTTAGCTCCATTGTCAACAACTGATTCAGAGGTTGTTTCTTTACTGAAGCACATCAAACCAATTTCTGGCCCCAGGCATGTTAATTTATCTAGTAAATGTAGTTTTTCTGTTCCAAGAAACAGAACTCCAGAGGTCATTTGTTTTCATCTTTCAGTGATGGTAGTAAAACTCCACTGCATTACTTCATTATGTCATTTTTCTGGTTTGATTTGGTCTGCAGGAACCCCGGTCAATTCACCATTACATGGAATGTCATGTGGGCCCAATTTATTGAGGTCAGTATGCAGGAATAACTATAATCTACATGTTTAGGTAAGATACATGCATGCAAGAGGGTGAGAATTGCACCTTACAGTAATTTAATGATGATTATAGAGATCCAATGGTGTGCAGCATGCAAGGTAATCAATTACCTCTAAAGTTAAGGAAAAGTTGCAAACTCTTACGTCAACTAACATCAAAACAAGTCATAATGCTTGTGGGTTCCTATAGACTGAGAGGCAACTTAAATCATACTTGTGAGTCTTTTTGTGATGCATTTACTGAGGATCCCTTAAGACTGTCAACTTTAGGCTGAGCCTAAGAGAAAGAAAATACTCTCCAGCTGGTCTAGGCTTTAGTAGAAGTAGCTTTGTAACTTGGGCCCAGTGAATATAAAGGTTCTTAAAGGTTAGAAAAACATTAGAATACTCTGACAATGCTGGATAACAGAATCACAGCCTAGGCCATTTAGGTTTGGAGTAAAGATTTCTGTGATAATTACTGCCTTGGCATGCTATTGGAATATGCTGACCATGATACGCCAATAACCAAGTGTCATAGGCTACCTATCACAAAACAAGGTTCTTATCACAAAGCCATTGAGTTAGAAGTGTGTAGCAACATTCCATCAAGTTGAAGTTGTTTTTGTAAGATCAATCTGGAGCACTTTTTAAAATCACAAATAAGTTAATTGAGAAGGTATCTTATACTCACATTGTACATATTTTTGCCCCATTACTATCCTTCCCTTCATTTATATGTATGGCCTCATAGAGAATTCCCATAAAACCAGTATGCTAGTTTACAGATCATTGAGCATGATATGCTTTCCAGACAGAAGTAGATAATTCCAGCAGTATAGCTGTGTTCAGAAGTGGGCTTGAAGTGCAACTCTTACTAGTAGGTGGAACCTTGAGCTACAGTTTTCTAGAAGAATACATAGGCAGAACAAGGACTCCTCACTGGCTAACGCTTTGGCCAGTTGAACAGGTAGAAGACAGGTGACAAGAAAAGTGCAAGATCATTCTTCATTAGATTACTGCTATAAATCATGGGCAGGGAAGAGACTGTCTTCATCCTGGGATTCTTCTGGTGTACCAGCTAGCGTTACCGTGCCCATGGAGGACTACACCTCACTCCATGCAAGTGTATTGTGTTACTCTGCTGTCTAAAAAACAGTGATATGCTAGAGGTTCTGACTGAGAAAAAAAGGAAATTTGGATTGCTATAAGAGGAAGAAATTTGCTCTCTCTTCACTCTGACTTGAGTGCCATTTACACAGATGACTATGGTTTGTATCCATGTTGTATACATTTATGAAGAAAAAAAACCCACATGATAATATTCCCTGCAATAAAAGCATTTCAGACATACCAAGATTGGCTATGACTCCCATCTTTCATTCAGTCCCTGTTTTCAAATGGTATGGATATAGTTTTTTCTTCTGTGTGTGTAGAGGAATGAGATACAAGGGGTGCAGCCTAGCAAAGATTCATAAAGCAGCTCCATCTTAGTAAGCTTGTGGGTAGAAAGTGGGTCCCTCCATCCTTGGCATTCTGGCCCCTTCCTGGCCCAATTTTCCTATATTAGGGTGAATGAATCACTGCTCATCCTAAAAGTCACAATCGGGGCCATGACACAAAATTCTCCCTGTTGATATTTAAGCCTAAACAGATAGAAATTCACTACCATGTGGTCCCAAACCACAGTGGGGCCAGAATATATTTGGCTTGCATAGTTGGATCACCAGCTAGCTTGCAGTACTGGCTCACTCCAGTCAATTCATTAATTTCACCTGGCCCCACATGTCATGTGACTGGGTTTTTTTGAGTTCTACTTATTTCTCCTCTGTCTCCACCCCTTTTATATAGTATATGATGATTGTTGTTAAATATATTATTTAGTCCATGGGTTTTAAGATAATAATAAAGGACTCTGATCAGTTAGAAAAGAATAAAATTATCCGAAATAAATGCAGTAATGGATAGGCTTTGCTTTCACCCTTGAGGGGGGTGAGTGAATTTTTATTCCTGTTCACCATAGTTGTGTGACAGGTATGACAATGTTATTCTCCTTGTTACTAAGATTACGTTTAATAAGATGTGTATATACAGATGTTAGGAGTCAAAAGGATGAACTATGGATCTCTCTTTTCTTGCTGTCCTGTAATGAAGAGGCCAAAGAGCTAAAAGCTGTATTCCCAGGCTCCTTTCATGGTACACACTGGATGTGACTGGGCTCTGCCATTCCAATCCAATCACTTGAGACTGGAAGACAAAGTGGGACAGACAGCATGCTTCTGAGATATGTTTTGTCTTTGCTGGCAGACAGTATCAGAAAGGCATTTGATTTCTCTTCTAAACGTGAGCATTGTACTAGTGTCTAGGTCAATTTGGTAGGTGTTGAGAGGCAGGGCACAGGGAAGCACCTGGTAGGTGTATTAGGCTGTTATTGTATTGCTATAAATACCTGAAACTGGGTAGTATATAAAGAAAAGAGGTGTAATTAGCTCATGTTTCTGCAGAATGTACAGGAAACATAGTGGCTTCTGTTCCTGCGGAGGCCTCAGGAAACATGCTATCATAGTGGAAGGCAAAGGGGGAGCAAAGCATCTCACATGGTGGGAGCACGAGCAAGAGAGAGAGGAGGGAGGTGCTATACACTTTTAAGCAACCAGATACTGCCAGAACTCACCCACTATCGTGAGTGCAGCACCAAGGGGATGGTGCCAAACCGTTCATGAAGGATCCACACCTGTGATCCAATCACCTTCCACTGGGTCTCACTTCTAATGCTGGGGATTACAATTCGACATATGATTTGGGTGGGGACACATATCCAAAATTTATCAGTGGAGCGAATTAGATTAGGCATTGGATCGTTCCAGAACAGGTAAAGTTAGCAGTTCACTTACTCAATTAACTCAACAAATATTTACTGAGCACCTTCCATATGCCAGACACTCTTCCAGGTCCTTGGGATATATCAATGAACCAAACACACCATACCTCCCCTTGTGGTGCTTACATGCCAACAGTGGTTTCCTGATCTGGTGGCTTATGTATTATGTCCCTAATTGGAGCAGCAACTGTACATTTTTGGCCAGGGTTTCCTGATTGTAGAAGAAATAATAGTTCCCTTGTGGCCTGGCTCTGTAGTATGACTTTGGGAGTCATTTCTGAAAGCCCAAATGAGAGCCTTTTTCAGCTCTGCCAAAGATAAGTTAAATAGCACCCTGTTTCAAATTTCATCCTGCTTAAATTATTTAGAGATAATTATGTTGTCAGCAAAGGGACACCGACCAATTAAAACTATCTTCTTAAAGTACCCATTCCTTTTCACTTCAACCACATTGAAAATCTGAGACGTTCTTTAATGTCTGTCCAGCTGAAATGTCACCTCCGGGTCTCTGACCTTTTCTTATTACTCACACAGTTAATTGCTACCTCCTCTGAGTGCTATAGAATTTGCCTCTTTTATAGGGCTTATCAAACTGGGTGACTTAGTCGACTCTCCTGCTCTCCTGTTGCGCATACAAACACACAGGACTGGGACTTGGTCTTATTAACTTATCTACCTCTGAGTCCTAACAGCAATAAATTATGGTCACCAATATTTTACTTACTTACATATGAATCAATAAGTCACACATTTCCTTATTTCAAAAGTTTTTCCCTTGCATTTATACTCTTTGGTTCCCTATATCATTTACTGGTATATTTTTAAGCATTTTATGTGAAATTGTCATTGAATTTTAGGTTTAGGAATAATGTCAGAAATTAGGTAGTACAAACTCCTTTTCCAGATCAGGCATTTCAGGTCAGAATGATTTGGCTTCTTGTTTCAAGTTCAGTGTTTTTTGTTTTATTTTATATTTACTGATAATAGCTTAGCTTGACCTTGGACTAGTTTGTAATTTCAGTGAAAATATGTATTGTCTTTAAAATCTCTCAGGGCTCCTCATGCTATTCAGACGAGAGGGTAATTGGCAACTGAAGCACTTCCTTATACTTCCACCAAAAATGAATGTATGGAGACGTGTCATGCAAAGGCGGGGCATTCTCCATTCAGAGCAAGTGCTTTTGTCAACAAATAGGTTCATGGAGAGACACTGGATAAACTGTCAAATATTTGATTCTGATTCCATAAATTATATATCAGTCTCTTCTACGTTATAACTTTCCTCTGTAAAGTACAAAATGATACTAAACTATGAATGTATGTGGTTTTATTTACAAAATTGGAGTGTAAACCAGTTAGGTCATCAATGTATTAAAAGAGCATTTTTGTATAGTTTTTTCCCTTCAGTACTTAACCTATTTTATTGCAAGTATGTTGTTCCATTTCCCAGGGGACTGTGGACTCCATGAGAGCAAGCCTCATGTCTTCATGCTAGTAGATTCATTTCCTAAGAAAGTGCTTGGCTGAGGGCTACAGGATTTATGTTTGCTCATTGAAGCTTTTTTTTTTTTTTTAAACAGAAACAGACCATCTGTAAGATAATAAGCCACAAACCTTCCCAAATTAAATTACATGAAACCAACTTATTTTATTTTCTTAGACTAAGAGTTTCTTTTGAATTTTTTTTTTTTTTTTTTTTGTAGAAATTGGTAGATGCTTCCTGCTTGTTCATGGATCATCCACTTAACTTTAGCAAGTTCCTAGAATCTTTATGATAATTCAAGGAATAAGAAAGTTTTGTTTGCTCTCCATATTTTTTTTTTCAAAAGCTGTTCTTCTTCCAAAATTGCTGCACACGACATAAAGTATTTAGAGCACAAGCAGACTAGTTAGCACTTTGAAATGACCCCAATTAACAAACTTGACAATTGCTTGAACAAATGTAGTCAAAAGTGGAAAAGGTCCATTTTTAAGTGGTACTTCTGAGAAGTGTGAACTCATAATGGAAAACATACTCACATAATCACTTACGAACGAATCATCTTGAAAATTAGTCCTACACAAGTTAGATATAAAACACTGTAGTTTTTACAGAGCACACACATGTGAACTCTAGAGTGTAATATGATTCAGCTCCATGTTGACAGCTGTGGTTGATGAGCAGGTGCTGTGGATGAAGACCACTGAATAAGAGATACAGTTGTTCAGGAGCCTCTACATCAAATGAAGTTCAGATACAATGATTCCTATATACTTTAGAACTGAAAGAATGAACTGTAATGATATTTCCTGATCGAAATTCAAAGACATTGCAAACCTAAGTGACATAATGAAAGACAAATTTAGTACTTAGATATTTAGCTCACTTAATCTTTTTGCCATATTTCTCAAGTGAGTTGGAGAGTAGATAGTAGGCCATTTTTGGATTAATTTTATATATCCCAGGGGATAATACAACTTTTCATATTTCAGACTAGCAAAAGCAAAATGAATAAGATTATTTTCTCCTCTCTAGAACCTCACTTGTTTACAAATCTGTGTTGACCATAAACCAGAGCTTCCCTATCCTTTAATGTTCTCATTGGAGAACTCGGTTCTATAAGCAATTAAAGTGTTAACTTGGTTCATTAATGCAGGGAATATTCACGATTTTCCACCTTGGAAGAGACAGATTCTGTCATCCCTTTAATAGAACTCTGCTGGAAATCAAACACAATTTTTATTCTGGGGAATGATTACTGTGTCTTGTTTAATTCTCCCTAACAAATGTCAGCACTAATGTATTACAGATTATTCAGTCAATTTGATGGTTCCAGGTGAAAGAAAGGAACACAAATCTCTTCTTTTAGTGTAAAAAGGGTCAGCCGGATGACTTCCCCTGCAGGAGCCGAGATGAGGCTTGACATGAATCAATCAAGAAGGCTCAATTTTACAGTTATAGTGCCTAATGCCTAAACATGAGCGTACTGGTGGAAATTAGCACCCGATTATGAGCATACATGATCTTCCCCTGGAAGACAATAATATTGGCATTAAGCTTCTCAAGAGGGAAGATGCTGCTGGTTTTTAATATGTCTTAAATTATGTCAGGAAAAACACTGGAACATCACACAAAAGCCACAGTCAGTGTCTATTGCTATCTCATAAAGCTGGAGATCTTTACAACAATATTGACACAGGAGCAGGCAAGCAAATGTCAGCCAATATAACATATGAAATACTTAACGTAACCAATTTTCACCTGTCAATCAGCAGAGAATAATGACTGATGCAAGGAATCAATACGCCACAATTGAATTCCAGCTCACAAACTTGTTTCGTTCTGTGCTATAAAAGACTGTCAAATGTCACACCCCAAGAGATGCAACAGGATTCCAAAGATTTATTTATTTCAAGCTCTGAAGTCTATTAGCAATAGTGCTCCTTTGCTATTGGAAATAGAGCTTCGATGACATTAAATTTTCAGAAATGACAACTCTCTTTTCTGACAAATTAATGATAGAAAGTCCTTAGTCCCATATTTATTTATTTTTGCTAACATTAAGTATAATTATATTCAACCAATTCTCGAGATTTCAGAAAGCAAATATTTGACACAATTTGTCAAGTAAACTGCTCACAATGCCAAATATTCCCTTAAACAAGTTGTCCTATACATGGTAAATAAGTGAAAATTGCATATGACAAATCTTAAGCTTACGTTAAATCCAAACCTTAACCTTATGCAGATACTTGATAGCAAATTAGATTTACAAAATTTTGTCCTCTTCACATAATAATGTACAACTCTACTCTTTATACAGTATGATGAACTTTTAGAAAAAAATGAATCTGCAAAAATGGTTGTGCTATCTAGAACAAAAGAAACTTATTTTATCTTTCTTCATGACAGCATAATTTTTAGGGTTGATAGTCTGAACCTATTTTTAAAGAAAACAATTTGCTACCGATTAAACATTTTTAGAAATGTGACTTTGATGTGTTGGAGTAACTAGAGATGTTTTTTATAAATCAAGAGAAAAATAAAACATAGAAAATTGCTATAAATCCCTAGATACTTATGCAGGAACATATGCTGTCAACTCAATTATTTTATATTTTGCTTAATATTCTTCCTAATCAAATAGGGAAAACATAAAATATTCGTTTTATGAAATAAAGATATCTCAATGGTGATTTCCTAAAAAAAAAAAAATTTCCTTTTTTTCCCCCTTTTGGGTCAAGAAAAATACAAGTTACATATTTTCTATACAAAACGAAGTAGCAAGCTAATTATCCCTCAAGATCTAATTGTGCGTGGCAGAAATATCAGAGCTTTGCAGCATCCTCAGTGGCTGTAATGGCAGAACAAAGTCAAAGCCTACTACGTTTTTGGCAATAGCTCACAGAGGCATCTGCTGAATGAGCACAGTTATCAACATTATTATTTGCCCAAGCCCTTGCCTGTAGCCCTTTACAGGATTTTTTTTTTAATACGGATTTTTACACAGTGCCAATATAGTGGGACCATATATTAGAGAGACTCTGCACTGTACCTGGGCTGATTCCTTCTGTAGGTTTTAGGATCTCATGACAACTCCCGTTATAAGGTTGATCTGACCTAATATGAAATGTTTAAAGGGAAATTTTTTTCTTTAGATGTATTTGGCATAGAAATAGATAAAACCCAAATAAAGCATGTTGAGAATCTGTTGTTTGTTTATGAACAGATCAGCAAAACGTCTGCATTGTTTATAAATGGGAATAAAATACTGTTAAGGCAGAGTTACTCATGTGGTTGAGTGGACTGATTAAACCCAGAGAGAGCATCTTGGCAGTGCTGCTGTATCCTTCATTTGTTCTTCACTGAAAATGATAAAATCGAACTGTAAAAGTTAAGATTGAAAAGCCACTAGTGTGTTGTCTAATTTCAACTGCAGAAGCTGCTGTGCTCTCTTGGTGACTTTATGAGGGAATAAGATTATAGGTCACAAGAGCTTTTTTATTTCCCACCTGTAGCTTCAAACAACATTTTATTAAGGATTTTCCTATCTTCTTTCTCTGACCTACAGGGGTTGAAATCCTAACAGCTATAACAAGACCCTGACCAAAATGGTATCAACATAGATTAGTGATTCTGAAATGAAGTGTTCTTTGATCAGAGCTCCATTTATGAATGGTTACTGATGTTTTCACAGTGTGAATAAGATAACCACGATATATCATTATGTAAATAGAAAAGCAGCCCTTAATATAGTTAAACACTTAGAGCTTCATGTTTGCTTCACAGAAAATCACAGCAACCTATTACTATTTGAAGATTTAATGTTAATTTGTAAAACAAACATGTTGGAAAGTAATTCACAAATAACTTCTTGACATGCAGTTACTTCCTGACTTGTTTAGACGGTTTCTTAATTGCTCATTTATAGACTACATCTCCAAAATAAAAACTTGAGGTAAGGGAGATTTTAAATGCATATATAGTATACATACTTATTGGACAATATAAATTCTCATTGTTGAAGATCATTTTTGAGATGAGATTCGTGATTTCTTGCCTGAATAGTTTTGAAGGGTAATAAGAAGATATTTGCAGGCCACTTGGAGAGCAAGGAAAGGGGCAAAGTACCCAGTATATCATTGGTCTTCATTCAGAGATATACTCTAAGTATATCTTAGAATAAAGGTAAATGCAGTAGGATAATAACACCCTATTCATCACTCTAGTAGACTAAAAATTAGAGGCAACACATCGGTCGCTGGAATGTCTGAGGTTTATACTTTCCTAATATTGCTTTATGCTGAAGCCAATACTGCTTCTATTTTTTTTTTTAAGAAACTAAATGTATTTTCCAGACATTATGTCATTAATCCTAAATCAGCTTAGCTCCAGATACTGTCAAGTCAGACCATCTTGAGGATTTTGTGGCTCTTAAGTTCAATTCCTAAAATTGTTAACTCAAACTTTGACTACTATTAGGCAAATCGATTACAGAGTCCACTTTATTTTTTCCTGTAAAATTTGTAAAAAGTAAAGTTTCGTTTGTTCTGTGGTCAGAGGATTTGAGAACAGTTTGACAATAATTGTGTTTATATGAAACAGATCAAAAAAGAGTCAATCTTGTGCTTTCAGCTGTCTTAATGACAAAATTGGATTGTCTGCAGAGCTGATTCAATCGATAGTGGAGAAATCAGTTGATATGGCAAAGAGGGATTGGGGAAAAGACTAGCAGACTCAGTATAGTCATGGCCTGTTTACCTAAGAACCAAATAGCTAATGTGTTGTTTCCCTTGAGAGGTATTTCTCTGCTTTGTATTTGTCCTTATGAACATGAATGAACATGTAACAGAGAAACACACTCCTATTAGAGGCTTTGATTATTAAAATGAATCAGATATTGGGCAACCACCAAAATTGTGTCTAACTTTTTTTTACAATTTGGATTATGTGTTGGTAGAAAGATTCATTAGATGAGAATGGAATAAATAATGAACATTAGAAACATATTTCAAAGGCACATATTTAACTAAAAAGAGGCAAAACTAAGTTGGTGTTATTTTAGATGCTTTCTTTAGCCTTCCTTAATCTGTCATATTCTTTTTTTATATAATATAGTCCTTACAAGGAAATCCCAATGTTCTAGTCTGGGTTATCTTAGAGTTTAACAGGATGGAAATACAAATGTCAAACTGGATAGACTCAGTGTTATAAGCTGAATTATGTCCCCCAAAAGATGCTGAAGTCATAACTCCCAGTTTTTGTGAATGTGACCTTATTTGGAAATAGAGTTTTTTGCAGATTATCAAGTTAAAATAAGGTCATTAGGGTGGGATCTAATCAAAATGATTAGATCATTGTAAAAAGGGGAAATTTGTGACCTTGTAAAAAGGGGAAATTTGGACACAGGGTAAATGCCATATGAATATGAAGCGATCAGGGTGATCTCTCTTCCTTGGTGTCTATAAGCCAAGGAAAGCCAAAGATTCCCAGAAGCTGGAAGAGAGGCATGAAAGTTTCTCCCTCCCATCCTGTATTAGTCTGTTCTCTCACTGCTATGACAAACTACCTGAGACTGAGTAATTTATAAAGAAAAGAGGTTTAATTGGCTCATGGTTCCACAGGCTATACAGGCAGCATGGCTGGAAAGGCCTCAGGAATCTTCTTATCTTGTCCAGAAGGCGAATGGGAAGCAGGCATGTCCTACATGGGTGGAGCTGGAGGAAGAGAGAATGAAAGGGGAGATGCTACACATGTTTAAAACAACCAGATCTCATGAGAACTCACTATCACCAGAATTGCAAAGGAGAAATCCAACCCCACGATCCAATCACCTCCCACCAGGTCTCTTCTCCAATATTGGGGATTACTATTTGACTTGAGATTTGGGTGGGGACACAGATCCAAACCATGTCACAGCCCTTACGAGGAACCAACCCTGACAACATCTCAATCTCAGACTTTTGTACCCCCAGAACTGTGAAACAATACTTCGTTGTTGAAGCCACCGAGTTGGTAGTACTTTGCTACAGCAATCTAAAATAGTCTAGTTTATAGCAAGCTAATACACCCAGTAATCACAAACTAATCCATATCATCAAATTTTTACTCTTCTTTCTTTCATTTATAATATGAAAACAAAGAATAAAATCATGAGGACCTCAAGAAACCTAGTCAACTGAATCTTTTTTGTGAACATGTATCTGGCATGATGAAATGACTTCAATTGTGCTGGAGAGTCTGACATACAAGGCACAACTCCAGGAACTTTCAGAATGCTCTGGGTCTTTTGCTGAGTAGGATCTTATATACTCTTGGGCAGTATCACACTGGTATTCTTTGAGAAAAATAAAATGTTTCTTCTTTGTAACTTGACACTAGGGAAATATATTTTATTTGCTGCTTTATCAATAAATTTAGAGCAAAAATTCCCACCAAAATGCAGTGACACTCCTAAATGAGTCAGATAGCATGTGTAAGATACATATACCCCAGTTTAGTCCTTTCTTTAAGGAAACCAAGTCATTGGATTGAGGGTAACTTTGGGTAAGATAGCTCCATGGTTTTGTTTTTGAATCAAATATGCTCTCCATAAGCACAAACACAAAGCCATTGAGTTATCTTGTCTAAAGTAATAGAGAACCTATTTGACTATTAAGTATCTGATGCCAGTGGCTTGATATAAGTGATCTATTCCTCCCCCAAAATAATTTCTCTCTAGCACTTTCTGTATAATGTATGTACATATTTATAAACAAGGCATATGTATGCATATACCTTAATTGAATACAATCTATTCCTCATCAAAAAATATTTTCCTCCAAGATTAAATAAAATTAAACTGACCAAAAATATATAGTGAACACGCTACATTTTATTGGTTAATATAGTTTAATTTTATCATTGGAAAATAACATAAGCACCGATTTAATGTGTCCATTTCTATCATATTTGTTTATTAATAATATTTTGAGATCATTACCAATATAGACAGACCTCCCAATGCACTGTATATCATTAAATACGAGGGAAAAGGTGGAGCCTACTGTTATGCACATGAAATTCTAAAACCTGTCTATTCTCCCCCCTCCCTCTTTCTCTTTGCTTTGGCCTAAGTAGTCCCCTTTCATAGGTGAGAAATCTTGGCATAGCACAATAAACTTGGAAAAATAATGAAGTCAGTGAAAGAATGAGGATCAGCACATTCAGCCTTCTGATTGGAAGCCTAATATAATTATTCTCCAAACCAAACGTCCTGTCCATGTACTTAGCATGAAATATATATTGGGTTGAAAATGATATTTTTAAATCCTCTTTACAATGCCAAAAGTACCATTATACAGCCTATCCTTTTTATTAAAAGATAATACTAAAAGGTTATGTAAAGGCAAAAGATTAAATCATTTAAAGTAAAAATAAGAGTCCTTTAAAATTGAATTATTGCCTGCATTTTATAAAACTAAAATGAGTTTATTTTGCTAAGTCAAGCAGTGAAAAGAAGGAAATACTTTGCTTTTATGGTCATGCACCTCTAAAATCACTGTCCAGGAATTTTCCAGCACTAACATTTTTCATCTACAGAGACCAAAAATATGCAGATAAAGTTAGTTTCAGAAAAGATTCCACAATGTAACCAAGCTTTACATACACAGGAGATAAACAAGCTCATGGATTCAGTTCAATTTTTAAAAAATATGGCCTTATAAAACTGTCTTTCAGAAGCTAGTAAGAACTCCACTCTACTTAGTGCTGGACATTAAAATTTTTCTGGGTAGATATGGTCAAAATAAGCAAGATCTTTCACAGTAATCAGCTAGAAAGCAGTGATAACTTGCAGTGCATCCTTTTTCCTATGAAAATATTTACAATGCTATGCAAGGGTTCATATGATGCCAGCATCTTACTAGCTTGAAGAAATCCAAAAAATCTTGGAAATTGGGATGTGTAACAAAAATAGAGACTTCTTCCAACCTGTATTTTTTAAGCATCTAGAAGGTATCCAGAATTTTTCTACCAACCACAAATTTTATCTTCCTCTACCAAAAACGAAATTATCATAAAGAACTGGTATGTCTGATTTTGAAATGTCTCACCCCAAAACGAACATCTGCATGTTTGGAAAATACTTTAGTCAGCTATTCTGTGGTCTGGGCTTTCGGTTCCTCAGCTGACGGTGGTCAGATAACATGGGTGGACTGTCTGGGTTGGTTTGGTTTATTGGGAGAAATTGCTGATTAATTTACGTCGTCACATTTATTTGTTGTCCCCAAATAATCTTTTTTAATCTCATGTATTTTTAATAAAATCTTGTCATACCAACCATAGGTTATGTATGAAAAAAGCAGTCATAATTCTCTTACAGAAAAAAGAGGCATCAATTTTACATATCACCTATCAAATTTGCTCATTTAAAAGTCCAGTTTAGGAATATTACATATAATATAAACAGCATTTACTATTTTTCATATTAATGTATATTTAATTGGATAATAAATTTTTTCTAAGTTAATGACTTTTCTAAGTGATTAACTTTCAGAAAATATTGAAGTTCACATTAAAAGTAGTGGCAAAAACCACAATTAAGTTTGCATCAACTTAATATAATGATATTATTCATCTTGCTTTCTTTTTTTTAATTTTTTTATTTATTTTTTATTTTTATTATTTT
>NW_012116031.1:11947-13140 GCF_000951035.1 Colobus angolensis palliatus | reverse complement strand
TAAAACTTTTAGACTTCCTCTTTTTTTTTTTTTGTACTTTTAGTAGAAACGGGGTTTCACTGTGTTAGCCAGGATGGTCTCGATTTCCTGACCTGGTGATCCACCTGTCCCCGCCTCCCAAAGTGCTGGCGTGAGCCACTGCGCCCGGCCCTGGCTGATTTTTAAATTTTTAGTGGAGATGGGTCTCGTTATGTTGCCTAGGCTGGTGATAAATTCCTGGCCTCATTGTGGTTTTGATTTGAATTTCCCTCATCATGAGTGATGTTGAGCTTCTGTTCATATACTTGTTGCCCATTTGTCTGACTTTGACAAATGTCTATTCAGGTCATTTGCCCAGCTTTTTTTTTTTTTTTTTTGGAGACAGAGTCTCGCCCTGTCTCCCAAGCTGGAGTGCAATGGCATGATCTCGGCCCACTGCAACCTCCACCTCCTGGGTTCAAACGATTCTCCTGTCTCAGCCTCCCCAGTAGCTAGGATTACAGGTGCCCGCCACGATGCCTGGCTAATTTTTGTATTTTTCCTAGAGACGGGGTTTCATCATGTTGGCCAGGCTTGTCTCAAACTCCTGACCTCATGATCCGCCCACCTCGGCTTCCCAAAGTGCTGGGAATACAGGCATGAGCCACCGCGCCTGGCCTGCCCAGTTTTTAACTGTGTTTTTGTTTGTTTGTTTGTTTTGCTATTGAGTTGTATGAGTTCCTTATATATTTTGGATATTAATCTCTTACCACATAGTGTAAAGTTTGTAAGCATTTTCTCCTGAAGGTTGCCACTTCATTTTGTTGATGGTTTCCTTTCCTGTGCAGAAGCCATTTAGTTTGATGTAGCCCACCTGTGTATTTCTGCGCTTCTTGCTTTTTTTTTTTTTTTTTTTTTTTTCTGATACAGAGTCTTGCTCTGTTAACACAGGCTGGAGTGCAGTGGCTCCATCTCAGCTCACTGCAAACTCCGCCTTCTGAGATTGGGATCCCTCCTGAGCTGGGAATACAGGCGTGCGCCACCATGCCTGGCTAATTTTTGTATTTGTAGTAGGGACAGGCTTTCACCATGTTGGTCAGGCTGATCTAGAACTCCTGACCTCATGATCCACCCACTTTGGCCTCCCAAAGTGCTAGGATTACAGGCAAGAGCCACCGCACCCAGCCTGTTGCCTTTTCTTTTGGTGTCATATTCAAAATGTAATTGCCAAGACC
>NW_012116031.1:6253-6687 GCF_000951035.1 Colobus angolensis palliatus | reverse complement strand
TTTGTAATTTAATATACAGGGATTCTGCCACTAAATATTTGAGTTATTGCAAGCAGGTTTCTTAATTACTCAAAGTATTGACATCCTTATCTGCAAGATGAGGAATAAGTAAATAAAATAAATAAAGGGAATAATCATATCTGTCTCATAAGTTGGTCACAAGCATTATTTGAGATAATACATGTAAAGCTCTTAGTATAGAATCTGGTATACAGTGAGTATACTCAGTAAATGTTATTTGTTAAGTAGTGACTATTCAAAATAGTTATCTAAAAAACAAATCAAGCCGGGTGCGGTGTCTCATTGCCCATGATCCCAGCACTTTGGGAGGCTGAGGTAGGTGGATCACCCAAGGTCAGGAGTTTGAGACCAGCCTGACCAACATGGTGAAACCCCATCTCTACTAAAAATACAAAAATTTGCTGGGCTTGGTG
>NW_012116031.1:0-1153 GCF_000951035.1 Colobus angolensis palliatus | reverse complement strand
TCTTTTTTGCTTTTATTAAATCAAAATTGGTCTTTTGCAGAGAAATGACAAACTAAAGAAAATAATTAGCATCTGGCCGGGCACTGTGGCTCACGTCTGTAATCCCAGCATTTTGGGAGGCTGAGGCGGGTGGATCACCTGAGGTCGGGAGTTCCAGACCAGCCTGACCAACATGGAGAAACCCCCATCTCTACTAAAAATACAAAATTAGCTGAGTGTGGTGGCGCATGCCTGTAATCCCAGCTACTCCGGAGACTGAGGCAGGAGAATCACTTGAACCCAGGAGGCGGAGGTTGTGGTGAGCTGAGATTGCACCATTGCACTCCAGCCTGGGCAACAAGAGCAGAATGCCATCTCACAAAAGAAAAGAAAAGAAAAGAATGAGCATCCTTAAACTATAAGGAGTTCAACAAATTAATACAGTACTAAAGTGCGAGGCTGGGCACAGTGGCTCACACCTATAATCCTAGCACTTTGGGAGACTGAGACAGGTGGATTGCCTGAGCTCAGGAGTTTGAAACCAGCCTGGGGAACACGCTGAAACCCCATCTCTGCTAAAGTACAAAAGAAATTAGCCAGGCGTGGCAGCGTGCGCCTGTAGTCCCAACTACTTGAGAGGCTGAGGCAAGAGAATTGCTTGAACCCAGGAGATGGAGGTTGCAGTGAGCCGAGATTGCGCCACTGCACTCCAGCCTGGGTGACAGAGTGAGACTCTGTCTCTTAAAAAAATAATAATAATAAATAAAATAAAGTACTAAAGTGCATGGCACCCTGGATAGGTGGATAAAGGAGAGAAAGTTTGAACAACAAAAAAATGCAAAACAGTAGTAAACATTTGGGGAAATAAAAGTTAAACATTAAAATGAAACTCCATTTCCTGTTGTTAGATTAGCAAAGATTTTTTTTAAAAAAACCGATTCCTCAATATTTTTGTTGAAATGGTTACCCTCTTGATAAGATTATAAATTGGTGCTACCGGCCGGGCGCAGTGGCTCATGTCTGTAATCCCAGCACTTTGGGAGGCCGAGGTGGGTGGATCACGGGGTCAGGAGTTCGAGACCATCCTGGCTAACACGGTGAAACCCCGTCTCTACTAAAAAATACAAAAAATTAGCCAGGCGTGGTGGTGGCGCCTGTAGTCCCAGCTACTCGG
>NW_012116030.1:9058-10557 GCF_000951035.1 Colobus angolensis palliatus | reverse complement strand
AGACGGGGTTTCACTGTGTTAGCCAGGATGGTCTCGATCTCCTGACCTCGTGATCCGCCCGTCTCGGCCTCCCACAGTGCTGGGATTACAGGCTTGAGCCAGCGCGCCCGGCCGAGCCTCATTAATTTTTTGAGTGTTGTATTAGGGGTCCCCAGAAGAGAACCAGACCATATAGATCTATTGGATCTCTCTAGAGATCTATATATAGATATCTATATATTTATATATAGATCTATATATCTGTGTATGTATATCTCTGTGTATGTATATATCTCTATATAAAGAGACATTATATATATATTTAAAATAGAGTGTGTAAATTATTTATTTTTTGAGATGGAGTTTCACTCTCGTTGCCCAGGATGGGGTGCAATAGTGCGATCTCGGATCACTGCAACCTTCACCTCCTGGGTTCAAGTGATTCTTCTACCTCAGCCTCCTGAGTAGCTGGGATTACAGGCGTGTGCCACCACACCTGGCTAATTTTGTATTTTTAGTAGAGACAGGGTTTCTTCATGTTGGTCAGGCTGATCTCAAACTCCTCGCCCCAGGTGATCCATCCATCTCGGCCTCCCAAAATGCTGGGATTACAGGTGTGAGCCACCGTGCCCAGCCAAGAAGAGTAAATTTGTTTTAACAAACTTAGTAGTGAGTGTGGGGGCTGGCACATCTGAAATGTGTAGGGCAGGTGACCAGGTTGGAAATGAAGGTAAGAATTGACGTTGCAGTCTTGAGTCCTAATTTTGCACAGCAAGAGGCTGAAAACATCTTGTAGTTTTGAGAAATGCTTCTTTTTCAGGAAACCTGTCTTTGCTTAAGCCTCCTCTGACTGGATGAAACTCATCCACATTATAGAGGGTAATCTGCTTTACTCAAAGTCTACTGATTTCAATGTTAATCACATCTAAAAAATACCTTTATAACAACACTTAGATTGGTGTTTAACAAAACGACTAGGTATCATGTCCTAGTCAAGCTGACACATAAAATTAATCACCAGTCTATCTCTTGTCAACCTGGCACCCATACACATCTCCTTAAAACCATACTTAATCTCCATATAAAGATAATAACAAAGTCATACTTCTGCCTAACAGGATACAACTATCTGGCATAGAACTGAAAATGCAATGGCCGGGCGCAGTGCCTCACGCCTGTAATTGCAGCACTTTGGGAGGCCGAGGTGGGTGGATCACCTGAGCGCAGGAGTTCGAGACCAACCTGGCCAAGATGGCAAAACCCTGTTATGTACTGAAAATACAAAAATTAGCTGGCTGTGGTGGCAGGTGCCTGCAATCTCAGCTACTTGGGAGGCTGACGAAGAAGAATTGCTTAAACCCAGGAGGTGGAGGTTGCAGTGAGCCAAGATGGTGCCACTGCACTCCAGCCTGGGCAACAGAGTGAGACTCTGTCTCAAAAAAAAGAACTGGCCGGGCGCGGTGGCTCAAGCCTGTAATCCCAGCACTTTGGGAGGCCGAGACGGGCGGATCACGAGGTCA
>NW_012116030.1:3136-3493 GCF_000951035.1 Colobus angolensis palliatus | reverse complement strand
AGTAGAGATGGGGTTTCACTGTGTTAGCCAGGATGGTCTCGATCTCCTGACCTTGTGATCCGCCCGTCTCGGCCTCCCAAAGTGCTGGGATTTTTTTTTCTTTTGAAACGGAGTCTCACTCTGTCGCCCAGGCTGGAGTGCAGTGGCGCAATCTTGGCTCACTGCAGTCTCTGCCCTCCGAGTTCAAGTGATTCTCCTGCCTCAGTCTCCCAAGTAGCTGGGATTACAGGCACCTGCCACTGTGCTCAGCTAATTCTTTGTGTTTTTAGTAGAGACAGAGTTTCACCATCTTGGCCAGGCTGATCTTGAATTCCTGACCTCGTGATCCACCCCCCTCAGCCTCCCAAAGGGCTGGGA
>NW_012116030.1:0-1219 GCF_000951035.1 Colobus angolensis palliatus | reverse complement strand
GATCACCTGAGGTCAGGAGTTTGAGACCAGCCTGACCAACATGGAAAAACTGCGTCTCTACTAAAAATACAAAATTAGCTGGATGTGGTGGCGGGTGCCTGTAGTCCCAGCTACTTGGGAGGCTGAGGCAGGAGAATGGCGTGAACCCGGGAGGCAGAGCTTGCAGTGAATCTAGATTGCCTGCACTCCAGCCTGGGTGATAGTGCAAGACTCCGTCTCAAAAAAAAAAAAAAAAAAAAAGGCCAGCTGTAGGGAACCTGGCCTGCTGGGCTGGTTCTGTCTCCCACTCCCTCTTTCCAGCCTCAGTCTCTCAGTCTGGCTGTCTGGTAAGCAGGACAAATGTAAGACCATGATTTGGTAGTAGACACGTTTGCTGCCTTGCCTGGCGATCACGGAAATCCAGCCTGCTGAGAAAGGAAGGAGAGCAAAGCACACGAGAAGAGTCCCTGAAGGAGAAAGAGTTCTCCATGCAACAGTCTTTGCTTGCAGTCCATTACTGAACCCTGGCTGTATCTCTACCCCTGGTTCTTTGAGTCACCTTTAAATGCTGATAACACATTTCCCTCTTTGACTTTAACTTGATTTTATGCTGTTCTCCTACTTGTAACCAAGTGTTTTAGCTGACTGCAGAAATTACACTGATTCTATGGATGATGGTGACTTGGTGCCCTAGAGCCCAAGGAGATCCTGTCGTATACATTGTTCTCTGTAACCCCAGCACCTACGACTGAGATCTTCCTGAAGATACCTGACACGTTAGGACAAAGCGAAGTCACAACTTGCCATCTCTTCTGTTTGTTGTTGAAAACAAACATCTAGAAATGGCTTAAAAGTGACATCAAACCTAATAGTGCATGAATTTTTGTGAACTATCCTGGCAGGTCAGAAAAACATGAATTAGAATTCTCATTATATTTCATATATCAGAATGGCTCTTTAAACAAGAAAAAAACCAAATTATAAAGAATCATCTTTTATCTAGAAGAACTGGCAAATATTGTACAAATAAAGGATTTTACTGGAGAAGTCACAAGAGGCGTACACTGGGTGGTACTGCTTGTATACATTATAAATAGGAGGACCTGAACTTTTCTTTTTTTTTTTTTTTTTTTTTTTTTGAGATGGAGTCTCGCTCTGTCGCCCAGCCAGGAGTGCAGTGGCTCCATCTCAGCTCACTGCAAGCTCCGCCTCCCGGGTTCACGCCATTCTCCTGCCTCAG
>NW_012116029.1:2810-4154 GCF_000951035.1 Colobus angolensis palliatus | reverse complement strand
AAAAAAAGTTACAGAGACCCCATCTTGAGACAATTCAGGTACCTATGGAATTCTCCCTAACCAGGAGATTACTTCAAGGCTGTGGTGCCAATTTACAACCCAGTCCAGCCTGAGACAGCACTGGCCCATTCACCATATGGAGCAAGAACTCAAGATAAGTCATAAGAACAAATCATGTAAAACTGTACTGCCTGGCCCACTGCATGCCCTCCATGCAAACCTTCTCCTTCTTAAACCCTAGCATTTTGCCTGAGAATTCTGAAGCAGTTTTGTTAAGGCAGGAGCCTGAACCACCTGCCAACTGCTAACTTTGGAAAATAAAATCACTTTCCTTCCACTGTACCTCATCCTTGTTATTCAATTTTCCAAGTGGTGACTGGCTGAACCTGCATTTGGCTACACTAATAGGAAGACTGAACATTTACTGGAAAAAAAGGATAAAATTCTTTTGACAAAAATGTTTGGGGTAAAAGTCTTAAAAGGTTCTCTTGTGGATCATTACACAATTTATTTCTACTGTGTGGGTAGTTATATTAAGTTGGCAGCTATCCTAAAATTAAATTGAAATCATTTATCAGTTTATCCTTAGTTAATAAAATATTTCTTTAGAAATTACAAAGTATTTACCAGCAAGCTTTTCCGTCATGTCTTGTTTTGCTTTTCCATTTAAAAACTGAGCTTTTGTGCAAAATGGCTGTAGAAGTAAGTAATTGTCTAAAAAAAAAAGAACACAAAGACATATGTTTAAAGAGTAATGAGCTCTTAGTTACTTTCCATTACATAGCATTGAAAAGAAAAATAATCATTTCTAGGATGCAAATGTGTAACACTTTAAAAATCTACATAATCACTATTTAAAATTTTCTGTAAAACTTTAACAGGCCAGACATGGTCGCTAGCACCTGTAATTCCAGCTACTTGGGAGGCTGACATAAGAGGATCACTTGAGCCCAGGAGTCCAAGGCTGCACTGAGTTATGATTGCACCACTGCACCCCAACCTGGGTGACAGTGACGCTCTGTCTCTAAAAACCAACAAACCAAACAAAATCTTAACAGAGTAATATTCTTAAAGCAAATGAGAACTAAAAATACTTCACACAGTTTTAAAGGAGCTATCACGTGGTATTTAAAAAAAAAAAAAGACAAAAACAAAAACAAAAAACTGCCTGAATCTCCTAGGCATCTTATTTCAAATAACAGCATAGTTTTATCAAAAAACAGAAAAAGCACCTGGGTGTGGTGGCTCATGCCTGTAATCCCAGCACTTTAGGAGGCCAAGGTGGGAGGATCATGAGGTCAGGAGTTCGAGACCACCCTGGCCAACACGGTGAAACTCTGTCTC
>NW_012116029.1:0-1125 GCF_000951035.1 Colobus angolensis palliatus | reverse complement strand
AGCCAGGATGGTCTCGATCTCCTGACCTTGTGATCTGCCCACCTCAGCCTCCCAAAGTGCTGCGATCACAGGTATGAGCCACCACACCCAGTCAAATAATCTTTTTATACAAATTTGTTTCATGTTCCTAATAGTTTGTTCTTTTTTATTAAGTAGTATTTCATGGTATATTTAGATTTTAAAGAAACTGCCAAACCTAGAGTGGCTGTACCATTTTATTTACATTTTCACCAGCAGTGTATGAGATGTAGTTTCTCTGTAATCTTGTCAGCATTTTGCATTGTCACTATTTTTTATTTTGGCTGTTCTAATACTTGTGTGGTGATCATGGTCTTAACTTGCCTATGCATTTCCCTGATGGCTAGTGATGTTGAACATCTTTTCACATGCTTATTTGGTCAGTCATATATCCTCCCTTATTTGCCATCATATAGCTTCATGTTTTAAATATTTCTTCAGGTCTTTTGTCTATTTTTTTTATTTGAGTTTTTTTGATGTTGAGCTTTGAGATTTCTTTATATATTCTAGATATTAGCTGTCAGATACATGGTTTGAAACTATTTTTCCCAGTCTGTAGCTTGTCTCTTTATTTTATTTTATTTTTTTTTGAGATGGAGTCTCACTCTGTCGCCCAGGCTGGAGTGCAGTGGCCGGATCTCAGCTCACTGCAAGCTCCGCCTCCTGGGTTTACACCATTCTCCTGCCTCAGCCTCCCGAGTAGCTGGGACTACAGGCGCCCGCACCTCGCCTGGCTAGTTTTTTGTATTTTTTAGTAGAGATGGGGTTTCACCATGTTAGCCAGGATGGTCTCGATCTCCTGACGTTGTGATCCACCCGTCTCGGCCTCCCAAAGTGCTGGGATTACAGGCTTGAGCCACTGTGCCTGGCCTCTTTATCTATTCTTTAAAAAAAAAAAAATAATTTTTTGATACGGAGTCTCACTCTGTTGCCCAGGCTGCAGTGCAGTGGTGCAACCTTGGCTTACTGCAACCTCCACCTCCTGGGTTCAAGTAATACTCCTGCCTCAGCTTCCAGAGTAGCTGGGATTACAGGCATGTGCCACCACACCCAGCTAATTTTTGTATTTTTAGTAGAGACAGGGTTTCACCATGTTGGCCAGGCTGG
>NW_012116028.1:5518-6174 GCF_000951035.1 Colobus angolensis palliatus | reverse complement strand
TGGCCAGCATGGTGAAACCCCATCTCTACTAAAAAAAAAAAAAAAAAAAAAAAAAAAAAAAGGCTCCTCAGATATCTGCTGCCACCCAGTGCATTTCCCTGGACAACCCCAGGGGCTAGATGTTCGATGAGTAAATACCCATCCAGGATGTGGGCACCTGGTTGTCCAGCCTGAGGCCAGGGATCCCAGGGCACACCTTTGATCAGGGAGGGATGAGGCTGGTGCTTCTGCCATGACAAGTATTGAGAACTCTGTGGATGCAAAGGGGTAGGTGGGAGGCCAGGTGTGGTGGCTCACGCCTGTAATCCCAGCATTTTAGGAGGCTGAGGTGAGCAGATCACATGAGGTTAGGAGTTTGAGGTCAGCCTGGGCAACATGGCAAAACCCTGACTCTACTAAAAATACAAAAATTAGCCAGGCAGGTGGCCACACCTGGAGTCCCAGTTACTCAGGAGGCTGAGGTGGGGGACTCGCTTGAACCTGGGAGGTAGAGGTTGGAGTGAGCCAAGATTGTGCCACTGTACTCCAGCCTGAGTAATAGAGCAAGACTCTGTCTCAAAAAAAAAAAGAAAAAATTGCAATTCCCTAGTGACTTATGACATTGAGTATGTCTTCCTGTGCTTATTTGCCATCTGTATGTCTTCTTTTTTTTTTTT
>NW_012116028.1:423-813 GCF_000951035.1 Colobus angolensis palliatus | reverse complement strand
TTTTTTTTTTGAGATGGAGCCTCACTCTGTTGCCCAAGCTGGAGGGCAGTGGCGTGATCTCGGCTCACTGCGGCCTCTGCCTCCCGGGTTTAGGTGATTCTCTGCCTCAGCCTCCCAAGTAGCTGGTACTACAGGTGCACACCACCATGCCCAGCTAATTTTTGTATTTTTAGTAGAGACAGGGTTTTGCCATGTTGGCCAATAAAAAGGATTTAAGATCTTTAAAGTATTCACATTTTCAGGGACTCCTGAAGCATCATCTGATAATTTCTCCAGTGTTTTCAAACAGAAAACTGTTATCATTGATTCTTACTTTTCATTGATTGCACATATACCTTTTGGGTGGCAGTGGGTGAGGGGGGTGCTTTCTAGTGAAGACCAGAAAACCTG
>NW_012116028.1:0-373 GCF_000951035.1 Colobus angolensis palliatus | reverse complement strand
TAGACAAATTCTAAATGAGCTGTAACACTCATGCACCTTTCTTAGTAGTAAGGCATATGACATCATTTGGACAAAACTTCCATGGAGAATAAAATGTTATATAATTTTCACTTCTACTTTCCAGAAGAAATCCCTTTCTTCCCATTGTCTCCCTGATCCCTTCCAGATCTATGGTGCACTTGCATACTGGCCGGCCACTTTAGATCATGTAGTTAAGAACAGCCTTATCTTTTCTTTCTTTCTTTTTTTTTTTTTTGAGACGGAGTCTTGCTCTGTCGCCAGGCTGGAGTGCAGTGGCCAGATCTCAGCTCACTGCAAGCTCCGCCTCCCAGGTTCACGCCATTCTCCTGCCTCAGCCTCCTGAGTAGCTGGG
>NW_012116027.1:5712-6157 GCF_000951035.1 Colobus angolensis palliatus | reverse complement strand
AACCTACCATCAATTGTGGACGTGGACTCTGTTTCCTCCTGTTCTCACGCACCATCAAATATGGACGTGGACTCAGTTTCCCCACTCTCACCAAACATCAAATGCGGACGTGGTCTCTGATTCCCAATTCTCACCCACCTTGAAATGTGCACATGAACCCAGTCTCCCCGTTCTTACCCAACATCAAACGTGGATGTCGGCTCACTTCCCCCTGTTATCGCCCACCATCAAATGTCAATCTGGAGTCAATTTTCCGGTTCTCACTAACCATCAAATGTGGACATGGACTCAGTTTCCCCTGTTGTCACCCACCAACATATGTGGAGGTGGACTCAGTTTCCCCGTTTTCTCGCCCACCATCAAATGTGGATGTTGACTCAGTTTCCCCCTCGTCTCAACCACCATCAAATATGGACGTGGACTCAGTTTCACCGTTCCCACCCAA
>NW_012116027.1:1125-1426 GCF_000951035.1 Colobus angolensis palliatus | reverse complement strand
CAGTCTCGGTTTCCCCTGTTCTCACTTACCAGCATATGTGAAGGTGGACTCAGTTTACCCGTTCTCACCCACCATCCAATGTGGACGTGGACCCAGTTTCCCCGTTCTCACCCACCTTCAAATGTGGACGTGGACCCAGTTTCCTCATTCCTGTCCAACATCAAATGGGGAGGTGGACTCAGTTTCCCCATTTTCTCGCCCACCATCAAACGTGGATGCTGACTCAGTTTCCCTCTCTTGTCAACCACCATCAAATGTGGAGGTGGACTCAGTTTCACCGTTCTCACCCAACATCAAATGT
>NW_012116027.1:0-464 GCF_000951035.1 Colobus angolensis palliatus | reverse complement strand
TGGACGTGGTCCCAGTTTCCTCATTCTTGTCCAACATCAAATGGGGACGTGGACTCAGTCTCATTTTACCCTGATCTCACCGACCAACATAGGTGGAGGTGGACTCAGTTTCCCCATTCTCACCCACCATCAAATGTGGACGTGGACCCAGTCTCCCCGTTCTTGCCCACCATCAAATGTGGACATGGACTCACTTTCTGGCGGTTTTCGCCCACCATCAAATGTGGATGTGGACTCAGTTTCCCCGTTCCCACCAACCACCAAATGTGGATGTGGACTGAGTTTCCCCGTTCTCACTAACCATCAAATGTGGACGTGGACCCAGATTCACTGTTCTTCCCCACCAACAAATGAAGACGTGGGCTCAGTTTCCCTCTCTTCTAACGTACCATCAATTGTGGACGTGGACTCTGTTTCCTCCTGTTCTCACCCACCATCAAATATGGACGTGGACTCAGTTTCCC
>NW_012116026.1:3586-3927 GCF_000951035.1 Colobus angolensis palliatus | reverse complement strand
AAAAAAAAAAAAGTGTGTATAGGCCGGGTGCAGTGGCTCACACCTGTAATCCAAGCACTTTGGGAGGCTGATGCAGGAGGATTACTTGAGCTCAGGAGTTTGAAACCAGCCTGGGCAACATAGTAAGACATCATCTTTACAAAAAATTTAAAAATTACCCAGGCTTGGTGGTGGGTATGTATAGTCCCAGCTACTCGGGAGGCTGAAGTGGGAAGATCACTTGTGCCCAGGAGGTTGAGGCTGCAGTGAGCCATGATCATACCACTGCACTCCAGCCTAGGCCACAGAATGAGACCCTGTCTCAAAAAAAAAAAAAAAAAAATATATATATATATATATTA
>NW_012116026.1:0-1585 GCF_000951035.1 Colobus angolensis palliatus | reverse complement strand
AACCCGGGAGGGGGAGCTTGCAGGGAGCTGAGATCCAGCCACTGCACTCCGGCCTGGGCAATAGAGCGAGACTCCGTCTCAAAAAAAAAAAAAAAAGCCAGGCCGGGTATGGTGGCTCACTCCTGTATTCTCAGCACTTTGGGAGGCCAAGGCGGGCGGATCATGAGGTCAAGAGATCAAGACCATCCTGGTCAACATGGTGAAACCCCCGTCTACTAAACATACAAAAAATTAGCTGGGCATGGTGGAGCGCACCTGTATCCCAGCTACTCGGGAGGCTGAGGCAGGAGAATCACTTGAACCCAGGAGACGGAGGTTGCAGTGAGCCAAGATTGCGCCACTGCACTCCAGCCTGGCAACAGAGCGAGACTTCATAAAAAAAAAAAAAAAAATGGTGTCCTTTGGGGTCAAGGGGAGGCTGGGCTGGGCTGGGGGTAAAGCTGCATGGTTCAGGGTGACAAATAGACAAGTGATGGGCTGCAGTCTGGATTGTGAGGAACTGAAAAGCATGGGATCTCAACAAAGAGGAAAGCAGGAAACGAAGAGAAACTTAAAAGACTGCAAAAGTAAGAAAAAAGGAAAATAGCATAAAATGTAATAAATATAATAGAAGTAATACAAAAAGAATAAAATCAGAGCGACTTCAAAAAATATGAATAGGTTGAATTTCCCGACCAAAACAGACTGTCAAATCAATGTGTTAGAAAACAAAATCTAGGTACATCTAAAAGTAACAAAGGCTAAAAATAAAAGGATGAACCATATACCATATAGCAGGAGAACAAAAAGAAGGAAGAACAACACCAGAAATCCAGGCCAAGCCCAATATGACACCAAGAAGCATTCAACTGGACGAAGATGGGTATGTTAACAGGTTCACTCCATGAGATGATAGGCACCGAATATCACAGTAGCCAGATACATAAAACAAAACTTCCCAGACATACAAGACCTTTATTAAAAAACAAAAATAAACAAAACACCACGATAATAGTAGGAGGCCTCAGTATTCTTTCAGAATTTTGGAAAATCAAGTTGGCAAACAATAATAACATCGAACATTTGAATAAAGCAAACATTCACTTATGTGATAGAATGTTTACAAAAGTTGACTGTTTATTGGCCACTGATAAATCTATTTATTTATTTATTTATTTCAGACAGGGTCTTGTTCTGTCACCCAGGCTTGGAATGCAGTGGTGTGATCACAGCTCACTGCAGCCTCAAATTCCTGGGCTCAAGGAACCCTCTGCTTCAGGCTCCCAAGTAGCTGGGACTACAGGCATGTGCCACCACCTGCGCCCGTCCCTGCTAAGCTAATTTTTAAAATTTTTTTGCAAATATGAGGTCTCCCTGTGTTGTCCAGTTTGGTCTCAAACTCCTGGCCTCAAGTGGTCTTCCTCATTTGGTCTCCCAAAGTGCTGGAATTACAGGTGTGAGCCACCACACCTAGTCCCAGAAAGATATTCTCAAACAAGAAATAAATCACAGCCAGATGCGGTGGCTCATGCCTGTAATCCCAGCACTTTGGGAGGCTGAGGCAGGTGGATCACAAGGTCAGGAGTTCAAGACCAGCCTGGCCAAT
>NW_012116025.1:5410-6729 GCF_000951035.1 Colobus angolensis palliatus | reverse complement strand
TTAGCCTTTGTAACCATTTGATGAAATTTCTGTAGCTCTAAAGGAAATAAATTGCACTTATTTATTTGCTAATTATTAAATTATTAAGACAAATAGTAACACAAACTGTTAAGTGCTTAATATTTTGTTTGTCTACAGTATGGATTTTTTAAAATGTGATGCTTTTGCTTATTTAAGGACAAAAATTGTCCTTGGAGGAAATGACTTCTCTCTTAACTGCTGATACAGAACAGTCATGGAAAGTTGTTTTTTTTTTTTTTTTTCTCCTCTATGACACATCAAACAGGTTGCATCAATACCAACAGCATCTCCATTCTGGACGAATAAAGACATTCTGATATACTCACCTGTGAGTTGACTTATATAAATGAAAACTAGCATAGGTACAAGGCTATTTATATTTTATTATAAAAGATTTTGACAAGTAAAACATATTTTAATATTTTTTCTATTTGGAAAGAAAATGTAAAGACCAGCACTTTGTTTGCATGAGGATCGTTCCCATTATTTTTTGTTAAATACATTTTTTCCATAAGACTGAAAGGCAACACTATTTTTACCTACATTAAAAGAGCAATAGCAGGCATGACACCTGAAATCTGTAACAAATAACACAGGTTTTGAATTTTGAAAAGAGATATCCAAGTTTGCTTTTAATCATCCTTATTTTTGTAAAATTTTCTGGAGGTCAATTTTGTTTTTCCAATTCCACAGTCCTTGAACAATTGAGCAATGTAGTGTGAAGTTGTAACTACATTTCTTCATTTTCCAATACACCAATATACACAAGTTAGACAAGGTTCTTAATATTCCTTCTCCAGTGAAATCTAAGCTGAACCACTGTCTACAAAATGCTACTGTTATATGGAGCACTGCACTGTGGAAAGCAGACAAGCATGAAACTAGATTTTTTCTAGCTCTCATTTATTAGTAAGAAAAATGTGTAGAGAGATAAAAAAACTTTCCCATGATATTCAAATTTCTACCTAGCTCTCAACAATTTAGATTATGTCCTAGGTTGATAATTAAAAGTTTATATTATACATATATATTATATAAAACTTTTAATTTGCTTTACATACAATTTGAATTATGTACATTTATATAAAAATAATTTGTGTTATAATAAATGTCTTAAACGTTAATCTTCTTTTTATAAACTGCATGAAGTATTCGATAGCTTAATTTACGAAGTTTTTCTTTTTCTTTTCTTTTTTGGAAACAGGGTCTCTGTCACTCAGGCTGGAATGCAGTGGCAGGGTCATAGCTCATTGCAACCTCAAATTTCTGGGCTTACACAATCCTCTTGTTTCAGCCTC
>NW_012116025.1:365-660 GCF_000951035.1 Colobus angolensis palliatus | reverse complement strand
GTTGTTGTTGCTTTTTCTTTTGATATTATACTTAAGGCCCTAGTACCTAATCTAAGATCATGAAGATTTACCCATATGCTGATTTCTAAGAGTTGCACGATTTAAACTTCATATTTAGATCACAAAACTATTTTGAGTAAATTTTTGCATGTGCTCTAAGGCAGTAGTCAACTTCATAACTTCATTCTTTTGTATGTGATATACATTTGTCCCAGCATCCTTTGTTGAAAAGATTACTATTTCCCATTGACTAGTTTGGCACTGTATTTGAAAATCAAACGGCCATATATACATA
>NW_012116025.1:0-315 GCF_000951035.1 Colobus angolensis palliatus | reverse complement strand
GTTGTTGTTGCTTTTTCTTTTGATATTATACTTAAGGCCCTAGTACCTAATCTAAGATCATGAAGATTTACCCATATGCTGATTTCTAAGAGTTGTATGATTTAAACTTCATATTTAGGTCACAAAACTATTTTGAGTAAATTTTTGCATGTGCTCTAAGGCAGGAGTCAACTTCATAACTTCATTCTTTTGTATGTGATATACATTTGTCCCAGCATCATTTGTTGAAAAGATTACTATTTCCCATTGACTAGTTTGGCACTGTATTTGAAAATCAAACGGCCATATATACATACACGTTTATATCAGGACCCT
>NW_012116024.1:5491-6686 GCF_000951035.1 Colobus angolensis palliatus | reverse complement strand
GGTGAGAGAGGGCATCCTTGTCTTTTGGTGGTTTTCAAAGGGAATGCTCCTAGCTTTTGCCCATTCAGTATGATATTGACTGTGGGTTTGTCATAAATAGCTCTTATTATTTTGAGAGACGTTCCATCAATACCTAGTTTATTGAGAGAACAAAGCTGGAGGCATCATGCTACCTGACTTTAAATTATACTACAAGGCTACAGTAACCAAAACAGCATGGTATTGGTACCAAAACATATATAGACCAACGGAACAGAACAGAGGCCTCAGAAATAACGCCACACATGTACAAAATCTGATCTTTGACAAACTTGACAAAAGCAAGCAATGGGGAAAGGATTTCCTATTTAATAAGTGATGTTGGGAAAACTGGCTAGCCATATGCAGAAGACTGAAACTGGGCCCCTTCCTTACACCTTACACAAAAATTAAGATGGATTAAAGATTTAAATGTAAGACCTAAAACCATAAAATCCCTAGGAGAAAACCTAGGCAATACCATTCAGCACATAGGCATGGACAAAGACTTCATGACTAACACACCAAAAGCAATGGCAACAAAAGCCAAAATAGACAAATGGGATCTAATTAAACTAAAGAGTTTCTGCACAGCAAAAGAAACTATCATCAGAGTGAACAGGCAACCTACAGAATGGGAGAAAAAGTTTCCAATGTATCCATCTGACAAAGGGCTAATATCCAGAATCTACAAGGAACTTAAATTTACATAAAAAAACAACCTCATCAAAAAGTGAGCAAAGGATATGAACAGACACTTCTCAAGAGGACATTTATGCAGCCAATAAACATATGAAAAAAAGCTCATCATCACTGGTCATTAGAGAAATGCAAATCAAAACCACAATGAGATACCTTCTCACGCCAGTTAGAATGGAGATCATTAAAAAGTCAGGAAACAACTGATGCTGGAGAGGATGTGGGGAAACAGAAACGCTTTTACACTGTTGGTGGGAGTGTGAATTAGTTCAGCCATTGTGGAAGACAGTGTGGCAATTCCTCACCGATCTAGAACCAGAAATACCATTTGACCCAGCAATCCCATTACTGGGTATATACCCAAAGGATTATAAATCATGCTACTATAAAGACACATGCACATGTATGTTTATTGCAGCACTATTCACAATAGCAAAGCTTGGAACCAACCCAAATGCCCATCAATGATAGACTGGAT
>NW_012116024.1:4281-5441 GCF_000951035.1 Colobus angolensis palliatus | reverse complement strand
GTCACCACGCCCGGCTAATTTTTTTGTATTTTTAGTAGAGACGGGGTTTCACTGTGTTCGCCAGGATGGTCTCGATCTCCTGACCTCGTGATCTGCCCGCCTCGGCCTCCCAAAGTGCTGAGATTACAGGAGTGAGCCACCGTGCCTGGCCCAACATTTTTTTTTTTACTGAACAAATATTCATCACTTGCCTACTATGTACCAGATACTGGGGATATACATCAGTGAATAAAGTCTCATGGAGCTTAGATCCTAGCAGAGGCCCTATATTAGTCTGGTAGGGCTGCCATAGCAAAATACCACAGACTGTGTGGCTTAAACAGCAGAAACTTATTTTCTCACAGTTCTGGAGACTGGACGTCCAAGATCAAGATGTCACAGGGCTGGTTTCTCCTGAGGCCTCTCTCCTGGGCTTGCAGAGGCCCGTCTTCTCACCGTGCCTTCACGAGGTATATGCCCATTGCCTCTTCTTATTAGGATCCCAGTCAAATTGGATTAGGGCCCACCGTAAAGACCTCATTTAAACTTAATCACCTCTCTAAAGGCTCGGTCTGCAAATACAGTCACATTCTGACGTATTGGAGGCTAAGGCTTCAACATATGAATTTTAGCGTGGGACATAATTCAGTCTATAACAGGCCCCCATCTAAAAAGTCTCATAGCTACATGCTTAAAGTGGTGCTTCTCAAACTGTAATGTACATATGATCACCTGGTGGGCCTCATAAAATGCAGATGTTTTTGCTTAGGATTGTCTCGGCTATACAGGCTCTTTTTTGGTTCCATATGAAATTTAAAGTAGTCTTTTCTAATTCTGTAAAGAAAGTCAATGGTAGCTTGATGGGGATAGCATTGAATCTACAAATTACTTTGGGCAGTATGGCCATTTTCATGATATTCATTCTTCCTATCCATGAGCATAGATTGTTTTTCTATTTGTTTGTGTCCTCTTTTATTTCCTTGAGCAGTGGTTTGTAGTTCTCCTTGAAGAGATCCTTCACATCCCTTGTAAGTTGTATTCCTAGGTATTTTATTCTCTTTTAGCAATTGTGAATGGGAGTTCACTCATGATTTGACTCTCTGTTTGTCTATTATTGGTGTGTAGGAATGCTTGTGATTTTTGCACATTGATTTTGTATCCTGAGACTTTGCTGAAGTTGC
>NW_012116024.1:0-1576 GCF_000951035.1 Colobus angolensis palliatus | reverse complement strand
AAAAAAAAAAAAAAAAAAGAACTTGTGCAGAATGTACTGTGGACACAAAAGATGTGATCTCAGATTGAAGGTTCAAAATGTAAAAAGAGAAAATGAGCAAATAAAGTAGTAAATATGTGGGTAATCTAAAACATCATTGAGTTCAAAAGCAAAAAGATCTTAGGGTTAAAAAAAAATAGAACAATGACATCCAATAGCAGTAGTAAGTAAGTCAGGCAGATGGTGATTAAAGTTGAAATTCTCTAAAGTTTTCGTGTTTTTTAACAGGTAAAGATCTTAATTTAAATATTGATGTTACTATTTGCATATCAAAATTTACAGGATGACCGCTAAAGCAATAGAAGTTGTACTAGAAGAGGTTAATGCTTTAAAAAAGAGATTCAAAAATATAAAATGGCTGAAACACAATGGAAATGTATCTCTTACTCCTGTGACAGTACTGGGCAGGTGAAAAGGTCTTTGGAGTGGTCCTCCACAGAAATTTGTTTTCTGGGAGATTTGTTTCTCCACAGAGATTTCTTTTTCCATTGCTGTATATCACACTGTCTTCATTACTATAGGTTTCAAATAGTTATTGATAATGGGAAAATGAGTTCCTCCTCTTAGTTTTATTAGGTGTATCTTGACTATTCCTGCTTTTCTAATCATCAACAAATATTTCAGTCAGCTTTTCAAATTTTACAAAAAATACCTTTTGAGGTTTTCATTGGAACTGTATCAAACTATATATCAACATGTTCATAATATTGAATTCACTTTTACATAAACATGCTATTTCTTCTGAATTATTTAGACTTTCCATGCTTATTTACAATGCAGAATTTCTGACTTTCTCATCAAAATTCTGACATCTTTTGTCATGTTTATTTTATGGTATGCTATACTTTTAGAAGCTATAATTGTTTTACGTTCTCTGCTGATTGTTATTGTATATAAATGCAATTGCTGGCCAGGCACGGTGGCTCACACCTATAATCCCAGCATTTTGGGAGGCAGACGCAGGCAGATCACTTGAGGTCAGGAGTTCAAAACCAGCCTGGCCAATACGGTGAAACCCCATCTCTACTAAAAATACAAAAATTAGCCAGGTGTGGTGACACACACCTGTAGTCCCAGCTACTCGGGAGGCTGAGGCAGAAGAATCGCTTGAACCTGGGAGGTGCAGGTTGCAGTGAGCCGAGATCG
The DNA here is from genome assembly GCF_000951035.1 of Colobus angolensis palliatus. NCBI lineage: Eukaryota > Metazoa > Chordata > Mammalia > Primates > Cercopithecidae > Colobus > Colobus angolensis. The sequence continues at coordinate 391 of NW_012116024.1, read as the reverse complement.
CCCCACTGCACTCCAGCCTGGGTGACAGAGCAAGACTCCGTCTCAAAAAACAAAAACAAAACAACAACAACAAAAAACTGCAACTTTAAGTGAAATGACATATAATGAAACCAATTTTCTTTTCTCATCAATCATCAATGTTATAACAAAATGACACTGAACAAAACAACGTTATTCAAGGAACTGCTGTACGCCATTTTGATTAAAGTCGCAGTTTCCAAGAACCTCCCAATGACATTAAGTGAGGACTTACTATACTGAGAATTTGGCACCAACAGACTTCCCCATAAAAGAACTTGTGGCCGGGCGCGGTGGCTCAAGCCTGTAATCCCAGCACTTTGGGAGGCCGAGACGGGCAGATCACGAGGTCAGGAGATCGAGACCATCCTGG
>NW_012116023.1:9614-10152 GCF_000951035.1 Colobus angolensis palliatus | reverse complement strand
AAGCCGAGATCACACCACTGCACTCAAGCCTAGGCGATAGAGTGAGACTCCATCTCAAAAAAAAAAAAAAAAAAGCAAAAGAAATAAGCCCAGTATCAAATTTACGTATTCATAGAAAGTTTTCCTAAAAACATATGTTTAAATGTAACATAGGCTGGGCTGGGCACTGTTGCTCATACCCAAAATCCCAGTCCTTTGGGGCGTTCAGACCAAAGGATTGTTGGAGGCCAGGAGTTTGAGGCTGCAGTGAGCCATGATGGTATCACTGCACTCCAATTTGGACAACAGGGTGAGTTGAGACCCCAGCTCAAAAAAAAAGACGCACATGTTTAGTATTTGTAAAAGAGTTTACTTGAAAATAGGATTATGAAGCCCCATAGAAAAACTAATTTTTTAAAAATATATATACCCAGACCATCTTGCAGAGCATATAGTTCATGAATACTCAAACAATTCAGACAGAGCAGAAAGCTGACACTTTGCCGGGCAGTGTTAAAAATGCAAGTGCAATACTTGTTAATGAATATAAATCATGATT
>NW_012116023.1:7766-8156 GCF_000951035.1 Colobus angolensis palliatus | reverse complement strand
GACCTCATCTCAAAAAAAAAAAAAATTCACCTTGAGTCCTATGGTGCCAATATGTTTTTGAAAACTGAATTTCCTGTCCAGTAAGGAACAAAGTCAGCATCGCTATTCCAATCAAGTCTTTCTTTCTCTGGTAACATGCTGTTGATGCAAACTTGTCAGGAACCCCCTTATGCTAATACTGTGAAGCTAATGACATCATGGAAAAGTCATGCATGGAAAATCCAGTCATTTCCTTTAAGGCGTCATGGGTGCTTCTCTTCACAAAAGCTTATTTGAGTCTCCCTAGAGTAAAAATTCCAGGTCCCAGCAGACATAGAAGCAATCACTGACTGACCAAACCTTAACTATGTGTGATGATATATGGAAAATACCTTGATTTGTGAGACATGA
>NW_012116023.1:0-1416 GCF_000951035.1 Colobus angolensis palliatus | reverse complement strand
AAATAAATAAATTACTCCAACAAAGTCCTTTGAGCCATTTTCCAGAAAGGCAACGTCAGTGAAGCTCCCTCTTGTGGTGAGGGTAGCATTAACATCCACACACTGTCGTGACTGGATTTCTCCAAATTGAACAGGGATCTAAGAGTGGAAAAACTCAAAATGTTTTTCCTGTGCATTCACACAATGCAATACCTCTGTGACCAAATATGTGGAGGATTTTCTCACACAGCAAACAAGCCATCCATTCTGCACTGAACACCACTTGAGTGTCCTTTAATTCACGTGTCCCCAACTCTGGGGCTACAGACAGATACCTGTCCATAGCCTGTTAGGAACTAGGCCACATAGCAGGAAGTAAGCAGAAGTGAGTGAATGGTACTGCCTAAGCTCTGCCTCCTGTCAGAGCAGCAATGGTATTAGAGTTTCTTAGGGGCGAGAACCCTATTGTGAACTGCACATGTGAGAGATCTAGGTTGCATGCTCCTTATGAGAATCTAATCCCTGATGATCTGAGGTGAAACAGTTTCATCAAAAAAATCATCTCCCCACCCTCATCTGTGAAAAAATTTTCTTCCACGAAACTGGTCCCTGGTGCCAGAAAGGTTGGGGACTGCTGCTGTAATGCATTTCCCACATTACGTACCCTCATAAAAAGTACAAAACTGTCTCAGAAATTATCTGACCGGACTGAGTGCGGTGGCTCACACCTGTAATCCCAGCACTTTGGGGGGCCAAGGTAGGTGATCACCAGAGGTCAGGACTTTGAGAGCAGCCTGGCCAACACGGCAAAACACTGTTGCTACAAAAAATACAAAAATTAGCCAGGTGTGGTGGCACACACCTGTAGTCCCAGCTACTCAGGAAGCCGAAGCAGGAGAATTGCTTGAACCTGGGAGGCAGAGGTAAACAGTGAGCCAAGATCACACCACTGCACTCCAGCCTGGGTGACAGAACGAGACTCTGTCTCAAAAAAAAAAAAGAGAAAAAAAATTATCTAACCATATATTCTGGTTTCCCAAGGACAGTCATTGATTGTGACTTTTGTCCCAGCATAAGTTTTTGTTTTCGTGGTTTGTTTAGAAGAGGTTTCACTCTAGTTGCCCAGGCTGGAGTGCAATGGCGTGATCTTAGCTCACTGCAACCTCCGCCTCCCAGTTCAATTGATTCTCCTTTCTCAGCTTCCCAAGTAGCTGGGATTACAGGTGCACGCCACCATGTCTGGCTAATTGTTTTGTATTTTTAGTAGAGACAGGGGTTCATTCACCATGTTAGCCAGGCTGGTCTCCAACTCCTGATCTCAGGTGATCCACTCGACTGGGCCTCCCAAAGTGCTGGGACTTCTGATGTGAACCACCACGCGCCCAGTCTGTTTTTTTTTTGTGTTTGTGTGTGTGTGTGGGTTTTTTTTTTTTTTTT
>NW_012116022.1:12651-13160 GCF_000951035.1 Colobus angolensis palliatus | reverse complement strand
AAAAAAAAAAAGAACAAGAAGTGAAAATGGCCTGTTCCTGCCTTAACTGATGACATTACCTTGTGAAATTCCTTCTCCTGGCTCATCCTGACTCAAAAGCTCCCCCACTGAGCACCTTGTGACCCCCACCCCTGCCCGCCAGAGAACAACCCCCTTTGACTAATTTTCCTTTACCTACCCAAATCCTACAAAATGGCCCCACTCTTATCTCCCTTTGCTGACTCTCTTTTCGGACTCAGCCCGCCTGCACCCAGGTGAAATAAACAGCCCTGTTGCTCACACAAAGCCTGTTTGGTAGTCTCTTCACGTGCAAGCGAGTAAAACGGACAATTTTTCCTTTTTTTTGAGACGGAGTTTTGCTCTGTCGCCCATGCTGGAATACAGTGGCGCAGTTTGGGCTCACTGCAACTTCTGCCTCCCAGGTTCAAACGATTTTCCTGCCTCAGCCTCCTGAGTAGCTGGGACTATATAGGTGCATGCCACTATGCCCAGCTAATTTTTGTATTTTT
>NW_012116022.1:7402-8374 GCF_000951035.1 Colobus angolensis palliatus | reverse complement strand
CACCACTGCACTCCAGCCTGGGCGACAGAGCTAGACTCCGTCTCCAAAAAAAAAAAAAAAGTGAATTTACCTTTAATAAGGTGAATCATTTTTGTCTAATTCAAAGATTATTTATGTATGTCATAAGATAGAAAGTTATGAAAACAAAGAGGTTTGGCCAGGCACAATGACTCACGCCTGTAATCCTAGAACTTTGCAAGGCTGAGGCCATTCTCCTGCCTCAGCCTCCCGAGTAGCTGGGACTACAGGCGCCCGCCACCTCGCCTGGCTAGTTTTTTGTATTTTTTAGTAGAGATGGGGTTTCACTGTGTTAGCCAGGATGGTCTCGATCTCCTGACCTTGTGATCTGCCCATCTCGGCCTCCCAAAGTGCTGGGATTACAGGCTTGAGCCACCGCGCCTGGCCTTCAGCAAACATTTTAAGCAAAAAGTTAAAAAGATTAGTTCAGTCCATGCAGTTAATTGCTGTTCTGCCTGATACTCATGAACATTTTAGCTCTCCATGAGTCCTGAAAGTTTTTCTTCTATTCTGATGTCACACTTTCCAAAGTTATCAGAAACCTGCATTCAAGAGCAACTGTTAGAGTTCCATAGCTGACTATAAAACCATCTTCTAAAGAGGACCAAAACAAGATGACAATTGTTTATAGATGACAAAAGGTTTCAGGGCGGCCATAGTCAAAGACAAAATTGACAAGGAAATTTACCTCTGTGGCATACAATAATTTAATATAACAACTATAATTATTACTGATAATGTACACTAAGTTATATCAGAATTATAGGAGTTTCCCATAATTTTGGAACACATACAAATAACATAATTATAGAAATATAGCCTAAAGAAAATGAGACACCATTTCATATTTGACAATGCTACCTGTATCATTTTTATGCTAAATAAACCAAATTATGTCATTTTTGGACTTTAGGGAAACTAATCTCTCAAAGGATTAATTACATCAGAAAAAGA
>NW_012116022.1:0-1292 GCF_000951035.1 Colobus angolensis palliatus | reverse complement strand
ACCACAAGTCATGATTTTTTTTCTTTTTTGAGATGAAATTTTGTTCTTGTTGCCCAGGCTGGAGTGCAATGGTGTGATCTCAGCTCACTGAAACCTCTGCCTCCCGGGTTCAAGTGATTCTCCTGTCTTAGCCTCCCAAGTAGCTGGAATTACAGGCACGTGCCACTATAGCTAGCTAATTTTGTATTTTTAGTAGAGACAGGTTTCTCTATATGGTGGTCTGGCTGGTCTCGAACTCTCGACCTCAGGTGATCTGCCTGCCTTGGTCTCCCAAAGTGCTGGGATTATAAGCGTGAGCTACTGTGCCCAGGCCCAAAAGTCATGATTTAAAGTTATGAAACCACTGGGCGTGGTGGCTCACGCCTGTAATCCAGCACTTTGGGAGGCTGAAGTGGGCAGATCACCTGAGGTAAGGAGTTCAAGAGCAGCCTGGCCAACATGGTGAACCCCCACATCTCCTAAAAATACAAAAATTAGCTGGGTGTGGTGGCGGATGCCTGTAATGCCAGCTACTAGGGAGGCTGAGGCAAGAGAATCCCTTGAACCCAGGAGGTGGAGGTTGTAATGAGCCGAGATTGTGCCACTGCACTCTGGTCTGGGTGACAAAGTGAGACGCCATCTCCAAAATAAAATAAAATAAAATAAAATAATGAAACTGCCATTGCAAAATTATAACTGAGACAGTGAGGAAGATACAACCTAACTGACTCCATCTTGCTTCTAAACTCCAAGCTGTCGTTGTTCATTCCTGGACTTTGGGAGAAACTTAGTTCATAGTTTAGCTTTGAAACAAAAATGATAATAGTCCTTTCCCAAAACAAATCTACTTACTGTCTGTAGATTAGACTGCCTAAAAACACAAGATTAGAAGTTACGGTAATTTTACTAAATAATTCAAGATGTAACTATGTTCATTAAACTAATATCAATATCTTATTTGCTAAAGATTACACAAGCAAGATCATTCTGTCTTGGGCTGTGTTTATAGTTTTGTAACCCCTATGCCAAATTTTGACACCTTATAGTATTTGGCAGGGATGAGTATGAAATTGCTTCATTAATACATGCAAAGAAAAATGTAGGTGGGCAATTCTTAAGACATTTCTAATATTACTTTACCATTAATTTTAAAGCTAGCTTATTTATTAAAGATTTTACTTAAGTTACATAAACTTGAAAGAGCACTTCCCTAGTCTTTTCTTTTGTAGTATATGATTTAAGTGCTTTTATTTCATTATTTTAAGCCAATTAATTAGCACTCTTTTTTTTTTTTTTTTTTTTTGAGACGGAGT
>NW_012116021.1:4110415-4111199 GCF_000951035.1 Colobus angolensis palliatus | reverse complement strand
GTTCTAGATCCTTGAGGAATCGCCACACTGTCTTCCACAATGATTGAACTAGTTTACAGTCCCATCAACAGTGTAAAAGTGTTCCTATTTCTCCAAATCCTCTCCAGCACCTGCTGTTTCCTGACTTTTTAATGATCGCCATTCTAACTGGTGTGAGATGGTATCTCATTGCGGTTTTGATTCGCATTTCTCTGATGGCCAGTGATGATGAGCATTTTTTCATGTGTCTGTTGCCTGCATAAATGTCTTGTTTTGCAAAGTGTTTGTTCATATCCTTTGCCCACTTTTTGATGGGGCTCTTGATTTTTTTCTTGTAAATTTGTTTAAGCTCTTTGTAGATTCTGGATATTACCCCTTTGTCAGATGGCTAGATTGTAAAAATTTTCTCCCATTCTATAGGTTGCCTGTTCACTCTGATGGTAGTTTCTTTTGCTGTGCAGAAGCTCTTTAGTTTAAGTTCTTAGTGAAGTTGACAGTTTAAGAGCTTCCAACACTATGTTGAATAGGAGTGGTGAGAGAGGGCATCCATGTCTTGTGCCAGTTTTCAAAGGGAATGCTTCTAGTTTTTGCCCATTCAGTATGATATTTGCTGTAGGTTTGTCATAAATAGCTCTTATTATTTTAAGATACATCCCATCAATACCTAGGTTATTGAGAGTTTTTAGCATGAAGGGCTGTTGAATTTTGTTGAACGCCTTTTCTGCATCTATTGAGATAATCATGTGGCTTTTGTCTTTGGTTCTGTTTATATGATGGATTACTTTTATTGATTTGCATATGTTGA
>NW_012116021.1:4109015-4110333 GCF_000951035.1 Colobus angolensis palliatus | reverse complement strand
AAATGAGTTAGGGAGGATTCCCTCTTTTTCTATTGATTGGAATAATTTCAGAAGGAATGGTACCAGCTCCTCTTTGTACCTCTGGTAGAATTCAGCTGTGAATCTGTCTGATCCTGGACTTTTTTTGGTTGGTAGGCTATTAATTATTGCCTCAATTTCAGAGCCTGTTATTTGTCTATTCAGGGATTCTACTTCTTCCTGGTTTAGTCTTGGGAGGGTGTACATGTCCAGGAATTTATCCATTTCTTCTATATTTTTTAGTTTATTTGTGTAGAAGTATTTATAGTATTCTCTGATGGTAGTTTGTATTTCTGTGGGATTGGTGGTGATGTCCCCTTTATCATTTTTTATTGTGTCTATTTGATTATTGTCTCTTTTCTTCTTTATTAGTCTTGCTAGTGGTCTATCAATTTTGTTGATCTTTTCAAAAAACCAGCTCCTAGATTCATTGATTTTTTGAAGGTTTTTTTGTGTCTCTATCTCCTTCAGTTCTGCTCTGATCTTAGTTATTTCTCGCCTTCTGCTACCTTTTGAATGTGTTTGTTCTTGCTTCTCTAGTTCTTTTAATTGTGATGTGATGTTAGAGTGTCAATTTTAGATCATTCCTGCTTTCTCTTGTGGGCATTTAGTGCTGTAAATTTCCCTCTACACACTTCTTTAAATGTGTCCCAGAGATTCTGGTATGTTGTGTCTTTGTTCTCATTAGTTTCAAGAACATCTTTATTTCTGCCTTCATTTCGTTATATACCCAGTAGTCATTCAGGAGCAGGTTGTTCAGTTTCCATGTAGTTGAGTGGTTTTTGATTGAGTTTCTTAGTCCTGAGTTCTAGTTTGATTGCACTGTGGTCTGAGAGACAGTTTGTTATAATTTCTGTTCTTTTACATTTGCTGAGGAGTGCTTTACTTCCAACTATGTGGTCAATTTTGGAATAAGTGCAATGTGGTGCTGAGAAGAATGTATATTCTGTTGATTTGGGGTGGAGAGTTCTGTAGATGTCTATTAAGTTTGCTTGGTGCAGAGCTGAGTTCAAGTCCTGGATATCCTTGTTAACTTTCTGTCTCATTGATCTGGCTAATGTTGACAGTGGGGTGTTAAAGTCTCCCATTATTATTGTGTGGGAGTCTAAGTCTCTTTGGAGGTCTCTAAGGGCTTGCTTTATGAATCTGGGTGCTCCTGTATTGGGTGCATATATATTTAGGATAGTTAGCTCTTCTTATTGAATTGATCCCTTTACCACTATGTAATGGCCTTCTTTGTCTCTTTTGATTTTTGTTGGTTTAAAGTCTGCTTTATCAGAGACTAGGATTGCAATCTCTG
>NW_012116021.1:4108619-4108965 GCF_000951035.1 Colobus angolensis palliatus | reverse complement strand
ATATGTAACAAACCTGCATGTTATGCACATGTACCCTAGAACTTAAAGTATAATAAAAAAATAAAATAAAGTAAAATAAAAGTCTGTTGTATCAGAGACTAGTATTGCAACCCCTGCTTTTTTTTTGTTCTCCATTTGCTTGGTAGATCTTCCTCCATCCCTTTATTTAGAGCCTATGTGTGTCTCTGCATGTGATATGGGTCTCCTGAATACAGCAGACTGATTGACTCTTTATCCAGTTTGCCAGTCTCTGTCTTTTAATTGGAGCATTTAGTCCATTTACATTTAAGGTTAATATTGTTATGTGTGAACTTGATCCTGCCATTATGATATTAACTGGTTATTT
>NW_012116021.1:4102233-4103979 GCF_000951035.1 Colobus angolensis palliatus | reverse complement strand
GCTGTGAGCTCCACCCAGTTGGAGCTTCCCAGCGGCTTTGTTTACCTACTTAAGCCTCAGCAATGGCGGGCGCCCCTCCCCCAGCCTCGCTGCTGGCCTGCAGTTAGATCGCCGCAGACTGCTGTATTAGCAAGGAGGGAGGCTCCGGGGGCGTGGGACCCTCCCGGCCAGGCGTGGGGTATATTCTCCTGGCGGCTTTGTTTACCTACTTAAGCCTCAGCAATGGCGGGCGCCCCTCCCCCAGCCTCGCTGCTGCCTTGCAGTTAGATCCCAGACTGCTGTATTAGCAATGAGGGAGGCTCCATGGGCGTGGGACCCTCCCGGCCAGGTGTGGAATATATTGGTGTGCCCGTTTGCTTAAAGCACAGTATTGGGGTGGGAGTTACCTGATTTTCCAGGTGTTGTGTGTCTCAGTTCCCCTGGCTAAGAAAAGGGATTCCCTTCCCCCTTGTGCTTCCCAGGTGAGACGATGCCTCACCCTGCTTCAGCTCTCGCTGGTCAGGCTGCAGCAGCTGATCAGCAGCGATTGTCTGGCACTCCCTAGTGAGATGACCCCAGTACCTCAGTTGAAAATGCAGAAATCACCAGTCTTCTGTGTGGCTCGCGCTGGGAGTTGGAGATGGGCTGTTCCTATTCGGCCATCTTGCTCCGCCCTACCCACGTTTCCCAAAAAAAGTTTAAAATCAGCTGACCATGGTGGCAAGTGCTTGCAGTCCCAGCTACTTGGGAGGGTGAGGTTATGGTGAACTGAGATCATGTCACTGTACTCCCAGGCAATAGAGCAAGACTCTGTCTCAAAGAAAAAGAAAACAAGGAAAAAAAAAAAAAGAAAGAAAGCCAGACACTAATCTATCATTTTAGTAGAAATACTATTTGGGCCATTTATGTTGACACTCTGTACTTTCTTATTAACCACAATTCAAGTGATACCTTGATGTTGTGTTTTTTGTTTTGTTTTTAAAAAACTGCTTCGGATATGATCTCAAAGCACATTATGAGCAGTTTATTAACTCACTGCAGTCTTAATTATGTAGTAAAATATTGTCCTCATTCTGTTGCCCTCAGTTCTATAATGTCTGTCAGCATCATGATAGAATATTAAAAGGAATTAAATAAAAATCAAGAGGCAGAGATGCTAATAAGGCTGCCAGCAGGGATCTTTCCTGGGATTAGAAAAGCCCTGAGAACCATGAAATTTAAATGCCCATTGTAGAAAATTGTTCCTTCTATATAAAATAAGGAGGAAATCTGGCACTTGGGATAATCCTATGAGCCTCAAAGGACCTATGATCTTTTAAAAATAATTTGGCTTCAAATGACCAAGAAGAAGAAAAGATGGTTTATCTCTGTAAATCTTACTCTCCCATGTGACTGTTGTAAATGCAATAAGCCAGATACTCTTAAGGAACAGACAAACAAAATCAAAGAAAACATTGACTTAATCCAGAGTTTTATTTATCTTGTAGTGTAGGGAAAAAGGATTGACTCAACCTGGGATGCTTGGAGTAGCATTTCCATACTGAGAAGGGCAAAGTCCAGGATGTGAAGAGTTGTCATGGGGTATTCTCTCTGTATGAAATGGAGTGAATGTAATCCCAGCACTTTGGGAGGCCGAGGTGGGTGGATCACGAGGTCAGGAGATCGAGAGCATCCTGGCTAACACAGTGAAACTCCGTCTCTACTAAAAAATACAAAAAACTAGCTGGGCGAGGTGGCGGGCACCTGTAGTCCCAGCTACTTGGGAGG
>NW_012116021.1:4058176-4102163 GCF_000951035.1 Colobus angolensis palliatus | reverse complement strand
AAAAAAAAAAAAAATGGAGTGGACCCCAAACCATAATATCCTCTTTGACTGTACCAGTGGGCTGGGGGAGGTCCCCAAACACTGGTAGGACCTTGACCCCGGCTGTTGTCCAGGCTCCTGACATCATTGTGAGAAGGAATTCAAGGATGAGTCAGAAAATAGGGAAAGTACAGATATTTATTGCAAAGTGAAAAGTACATACTCAAGAAAGGGGAGTACAGGCACACTCAAGAGTCATGTGCAAAGGCATTTGCAGCTGCTACTTTTATGGCTTTCTTTAATCAAGGGGTAGAATATTCATAAAGATTCCTGGAAAGAGTGGGGATTTCTCAGAACTGTGATGCCACCCATTTTTACACCAAATGAGGGTGTTCCCCAAACTGTCATGGTGCCCATGAGTGTTAGTATGTTAATGAGCATATAATGACATTCTAGGAGAAACCTAGGTCAAATCCAGCACCACATTGGATCTAGTTGGTCTTAGCCAGCTTGGTCCACAAACTCTTTTTCAGCCCCAGCTTGTGCAGCTATTTCAACAGTTTCCTTCTGCTAGTCATGTTTTTATGGGATTTTTGGGGTGTCACTTTTCTGGCTGGAAATCTCTGTGGCTGGAGGTGCATTTGCCCGAGGTTTGCTTGGGTTCTCTGGGCTTGTTCCGTTCACTCGACCTGGCAGGCTGGACTTGGCTTCTGCTACTGGCCTGGATCCCATGCCTGCCAAGGGAGAGTCAGGCACGGAGCAGTGAGGGGTGTGTGAGCAGCTTGTGGTCTGGCTGTTGCAGTCAGACATGCTGGCTGATGCTGTGGGGTGGGCAGCTCCAGGTGCTGTCATGGACACCAGCTCTTGGTGAAGCTGCAGCTGGAACAGGTGCACCACAAGCAGCTTTGCTGGCTGGCACTGGGGAATATGGTGGCACCGTGAAGTTTGGAGATGCCAGGAACTGCAGGGGTTCCCAAAGATGGAGTCACAGCCCTGGACCAGGGAGCTCCCAGGTCTGAGATCCCTGAAGGGCCACAGCTCGTCTCTTCTACTCTTCACCCCCAACATGGTGAGCAAGGAGCATGTTTCAACCCTGTTTGTGTTATAGATCTTTCAGCCTCACCATTCAGCAGGTGCCGAGTTCGTGTTCTGCACCCAGGAAGAATGAGGTTCACAGAGAAGTGGAGGGTGAGCAAGATGAAGAGGAACTTTATTGAGCAATGGAACAGCTCAGAGGGCCCACAGTGGGCAGCTCCTCTCCATAGGCAGGGTGTCCCAACAACTGTGCAGCTCTCAGTAGAGAGGGTATCTCCTCTCTGCAGTTGGTTGTCCCATCGTTTCTTCAGTTCACAGCAGAGAAGGTAGCTCCTCTCTGCTAGGCAGGTCATCCTGGTGAGTGTCCAGCTCTCAGCAGAAAAGGTAGTTCTTCTCTGCAGCTGGTCATCCCATCATCTCCCCATTGCTTCTCTATCCTCTCTGTCCTCTGCTCAAGTCAAGGGAGGGCGTGTTTATTGGCCTCAGAAGGGAGGAAGTAGGTGCTGATTGATCCATGGGCAGCCATGGGTTGGCCCAGGGAAAAGCACCACAAGCTCCCCCTCTGATCTGGGGGTCTGGTGGCCCAGCCCCCAGGCTTCAGGCCCTCCCTGACTTGAAGGTGGGGCTTCACTAGCGACCTGCCTCCTTCAACCAGGAAACTGTCTGCCTCCTGCCACTGTTCATGACACCCAGGCTGTTCATGCTAAGGGGAGCCTGAAGGCCAGCACTAGCTGTTCTCAGCACCCTCTTAGCCTCCCTTCCATGCTTCTTGGTGCCCACAGTTCTGAGGGGACCAAGCCGGCAGGCGTCTTGCATGTCAGTGCTACCCCGAGTGTGTGCATATCTGGCCAGGTTGTGACAGTGCCCAGGCTCAGCCTTCACTTTGCTCTGAGATTGGAGTGGGCAATGATAGCGGGGAGAAGCCAGGGAGTGGGAGCAGGCACTTTCCAGCCCGCAGGGGGAAGTGTCTGCTGCCTTCCTGGGCCCCCAAGAGCACAGAGATGCCCGGGTCCTGAGCCGTGACAGGGAGGCTGCAGCTGCACCTGTGGAGCTCCTGCTCTGCCAACTCAGAAGGGGCAAGGTTCCCACTTGTCCCTGTTTCCCGCCAGCTCCCATGGAGTGTGCAGCCCAGGCCACACCTCCTTGCAGTCTGGGGCGGGGGCTCCAGGTCCTCGCTGGGCCCCTTTCTGCAAGTTCCTCCGTGCCATACCGTGCTCCTCTCCTACTGGCTGGCAGCTCAGCCCGACCCCATCGTGGCAGTTGCCGGGGTGGCGGGCTCCAGGAGGCTCCCAGGGGCAGGCTCTGGAGACTGTCCACCTCCTGCCCGCACCCTTCCCGTACCCATCCCGCAGTACTGGTTGGTGAGAGCAGCAACATGGGGCCAGGGCCCGGAGCTGTGGAGGCTCTGGGCCTGCGAGCTGGTCCTGCCCAGTCATGCAATGTTGGGGGCGGTGCAGTCGGCTGCCTCGGAGGTGCAGGGCACAGGAGTCCGACCATCGCCACTGCTACTCCCGCAGCTTCTCCTGCCGCCATCGCCTGCGCCTCCCTGCTGCAGCCAGCGTGATGGCAGTGGCTGGTCTGGAAGGCCCGCCGCTGCCATAAATGCGGCACTGCTGCCTGGAATTTTCTATTCTCCTGTGACTACCCTGTATTATATATGTCTCACTATAAGAGGCAGATGATGGTTCAAGTCTTCAACATTCTTCTGCATTTCTTCAATCTAATAGAGCAGCCTTGAGAATCATCTCTCTTTCTAGCAGTAAGCAATAATTCTGTATTCCCTGAATGTGTCTGTGTTCCCTGAATGTAAATGAGAACATTTTAGAAAACCTTGAATCCTGTTGTTAGAAGCCAATAATTAGATGTTTTTGTTTAAATGTTTAATTGTTTCATCAATTAGTCAACATATATTTACTAGATATCTACTTTGTTTTAAGCTGAAGTTTGTGACTGGGTTTATGTATATACAACTAAAAGCACATAACTAAAGGCAGACAGTTGTCATTTCATCTTCATTCTTCATTTATTCTTTCTTTAATTAACCATTCAAGAATTTTTTTTTTTTTTAATCCTGCAATATGTTAAGTGCCAAGAATATGACAGGGAGTAGAACTGACAACTTCCATGTCTTCTACAGTTTACAGTCCAGCCACAAAGGCAGATAATTAAGTAAGCAATGACAGCAGAGTATGGAAAGAAGTGGGTGCCATGAGGGAACACAGAAGAAGGAGATGATGATTTAGGCTTCTGGAAATGTTGGTTGTGTATGTGTGTGTCTATGAAACTGGAAAAGGTAACATCTGGTAAAACAGAAGATAATTCTTTGAAAGTAGGGCAGGGTCAGAAAGTCCTTGATTTTTCTTTCATCCTAGTTGTCTTTCATCCTACTTCCTTCTCCTTTCGTATTCTAATCTCACCATAGAACTGCATGCTAGGGTATGCATCCTGCTGGATCTGAGTCCACTGGAGTATGCAAGCACATGATCCTCCTCCTTATTCCAACGTGCCCTCTTTAGGAGCACGCTGAAATGTACTGCTGGTATTTCTATGAAGCTTATAATTAACTACACCTCTCCAAAGGCAGACAGAATCGGAAAGATAAAAAATGTTTCAAACTCCTCAGACTGATAAAGAGTAGTAAAATTTAAATAGGGGCCATCTTAATTATTTTTTTCCAAATGAAATTCTGGCTATCTACGCCTAAATATTCCTGAAAATAACAAAAATCACAGTAATCAAAATACTTTCCCTTTTCAAAATGATGTATAATTTACAAAACATTTTCATAAACTTTATTTTCTCAGATGAGCCAGAAAACTACCAGATACCAAACAAACAAAAAATAAAAGTGAGAGATAGGGCAATGGAAAGGAATGCAAAGTGTTGCATTGCTACAATGGTCAAAGCAGTCAAGGAGGTCCACTCAGCTATGTGGGCTGTTGCTGGATAGGCTGTACATAGTTGAAAAGGAAGGCAAGAGCATTTATCTGCATGCTGTGCACCACCCTACCTTCCTGTTTCCTGTTAGTCCAAGTGTGTACCCAGAAGGTTAAACTGACATGTTAAGGTTGCACCATCTGGTCCCTTCTGCAGCCACTCATCCAAGTCCAGAAATGGTGGGAGAAGCCAGAAACTTGAGGTGGAAGGATGGTTGGCTTGACTCTCTAGTAGCAGCAAAGAAGGTCTTTTTAGGAATTTGACTGGTCAACCCCAAGGGGTGCCAATAGAGCCCAACAAGAACTGGTGGCACCTAAGGCAAAGTTCACAACTGGGGATCCAGGAGCTGATACATCTGAAGGAATCTAAGGACACACATAACATATGTTCTATACAATTCTCAAAATTTGTAATTTTTTTTTTTTTAATGGAGTTTTGCTCTTGTCACCCACACTGGAGTGCAATGGCATAATCTTGGCTCACTGCAACCTCCACCTGCTGGGTTCAAGTGATTCTCCTGCCTCAGCCTCCTGAGTGCCTGGGACTATAGGCGAGCACCAACACTCTCAGCTAATTTTTATATTTTTATTAGAGACAGGGTTTCACCACGTTGGCCAGGCTGATCTCGAACACCTGACCTCTAGTGACCTACCCTCCTTGGCCTCCCAAAGTGCTGGGATTATAGATGTGAGCCACTGCACCTGGTCCTAGTGTTTTTAATTATAGAAGTTATTGCATGGCTGGGTGTGGTGGCTCACACCTGTAATCCCAGCACTTTGGAAGGCTGAGGTGGGCAGATCACATGGTCAGGAGTTTGAGACCAGCCTAGTCAATATGGTGAAACCCCATCTCTACTAAAAATACAAAAATTAGCCAAGTGTGGTGGCCGGTGCCTGTAGTCCCAGCTACTTGGGAGCCTGAGGCAGGAGAATCACTTGAACCCGGGAGGCAGAGGTGGCAGTGAGCCAAGATCATGCCACTGCACTCCTGCCTGGGTGACAGAGGGAGACTCTATCTCAAAAAAAAAAAAAAGTTATTGTACATGGGCTGGGTGTGGTGGTGCACGTCTGTAATTTCAACACTTTGGGAGGCTGAGGCAGGAGGATCGCTTGAGCCCAGGGATTCAAGACCAACCTGGGCAACATGGTGAAACCTTGTCTCTACCAAAAAATCAAAAAATTAGCTAGATGTGGTTGGACCCACCTGAGGTTTTGGCTACAAGGGAGGCTGAGGCAGGAGGATCACTTGAGTCTGGGAAGTTGAGGCTGTAGTGAGTCATGTTTGTGCCACTGCAGTCCAGCGTGGTAACAGAGAAAGACCCTGTTTCAAAACAAGAAGTAAATAAATAAACAAAAATTTGAAAATAAAAGCTAAAGCACAAACTAGCCATATTCAAATTTTAAAATTCATGAACTAGAAAAAAACAAAAAAACAATTTATTTTTGGAGATAAGATCTCGCTCTGTCACCCAGGCTAGAGTGTAGTAGTGCAATCATGGCCCACTGCAGTCTTGACTTCCTGGGTTCAAGTGGTCCTCCTGCCTCAGCCTTCTAAGCGGCCGGGCCTACAGGTACACACCACCACATCTGGCTTATTTATTGAAAAAAAAATTTCTGTAGAGACAGGGTCTTGCTATGTTGCCCAGGCTGATCTCAAACACCTCAGCTCAAGAAATCCTCCCACCTTGGCCTCTCAAATTGCTTGGATTATGTCTTGACCCATCATCATGGGCCTTCAGGACCTTTGACTCTGAAATCTACTTCCAGAAATTTAATTCCAGAACTACACAAAGATAGATATACAGGAATGTCATTGCTTGTTAGTGATAAAAATGTGCAAACAAGCTTAACTCCCGTAAGTAGAAAATTAGTGAAATAAACAATTGTCTGAATAATGGATGACTCAGACAGAAGGAAGAAGATAATTAATATTTACATGGACTTTAGCATTTCTACATGCTAACTCCATCATTTATTGACTGTGCTTTGCATAAATTATTTATGCTTTTTAATTTTTTAGTGTAGTCTTCAGAAAGAAAAGGGGGCTAATGATTGTATCTCCTGCAGAGTACATGTATATAAAGCACTTATAGTGTTGTTAAAAGAAAAACATCAAATTAAATTTAATAAAATTTAATTGAGAGAAAAACAATTTGGGAATCAGGCAGCCCCTAAACCCGAATGGATTCAGAGAGACTCCAGCACAGGCACTGTCATTGAAAAAAAATTATGAACAGAAAAAGGAGATGTACAGAAAGTGGAAGTGAGGTACAGAAACAACTGGATTGGTTGCAGCTTGGTATTTGCCTTATTTGAACATGGTTTGAACAGTCGGCTGCCTTTGATTGGCTGAAACCAGTCAAAGTGATGGACACAAGAGTAAGTTATAGTCTCTTTCCACATCCAGTTAGGTTACAGTTCACTATGTACAAAGAGGTCTTTAGGCTGAACTTGAAATAAGTAAGGAGGCAGTGATATAGTTTGGGTGTGTCCTCACCCAAATCTCAACTTGAATTACCATCTGTTGTGGGAGGGACCTGACAGGAAGTAATTGAATCATAGGGGCAGGTTTGTCCCATGCTGTCCTCGCGATAGTGAGTAGTCTTATGAGATCTAGTGGTTATTGAAAGGAGGAGTTTTCTTGCATAAGCTCTCTTTCTTTTTGCCTGCTGCCATCCATATAAGACATGACTTGCTGCTCCTTGCTTTCCACCACGACTGTGAAGCCTCCCCAGCCATGTAGAAACTGTAAGTCCAATAAATCTCTTTCTTTTGTACATTGCCCAGTCTTGGATATGTCTTAATCAGCAGCATGAAATTGTACAGTAAATTGGTACCAGGAGTGGGGTGCTGCTGAAAAGATACCCAAAAATATGGAGGCAACTTTGGAACTGGGTAACAGGCATGGGTTGGAACACTATGGAGGGTTCAGAAGAAGACAGGAAAATGTGGGAAACTATGGAACTTCCTAGAGACCTGTCAAATGGGTTTGCCCAAATGCTCATACTGATATAGACAATGATGTCCAGGTTAAGGTGGTCTCAGATGGAGATGAGGACCTTGTTGTGAACTGGAGCAAAAGTGACTCTTGTTATGTTTTAGCAAAGAGACTGATGGCATTTTTCCCTTGTCCTAGTGATTTGTGGAACTTTGAACTTGAGAGAAATAATTTAGAGTATCTGGCGGAAGAAATTTCCAAGCAACACAGCATTCAAGAGGTGACTTGGATGCTATTAAAGGCATTCAGATTTAAAAGGGAAACAGAGCATAAAAATTTGGAAAATTTTCAGCCTGACAATGTGATAGAAAAGAAAATCTTATCTTCTGAGATGAAATTCAAGACAGCTGCAGAAATTTGCATAAGTAACAAGGAACCAAATGTTAATCCTCAAGACAATGGGGAAAATGTCTCCAGGGCATGTCAGAGGTGTCATGGTAGCCTCTGCCATCACAGGCCTGGATGCCTGGGGGGAAAAGTGGTTTAATGGGCCAGGTGGGCCCAGGGTCCCTGTGCTATGTGCAGCTATGGACGTGGTGCCCTGTGTCCTAACCACTCCAGCTGTGGCTGAAAGGGGCCAACATAGAGCTTGGGCCATGGCTTCAGGGGGTGTAAGTCCCAAGCCTTGGCAGTTTCCATGTAGTGTTGAGCATGCGAGTGCACAGAAGTCAAGAATTGCAGTTTGGGAACATCTGCCTGGATTTCAGAAGATGTATGGAAATGCGTGGATGCTGCAGGGGTGGGGCTCTCATGGAGAACTTCTGCTAGGGCAGTGTGGAAGGGAAGTGTTGGGTTGGAACCCCACACAGAGTCCCTACTGGGGACTTACTAGTAAAGCTGTGAGAAGAGGCCACCATCCTCCAGACCCCAGAATGGTAGATCCACTGACAGCTTGCACCATGTGCCTGGAAAAGCCGCAGACACTCAACACCAGTCTGTGAAAGTAGCCAGGAAGGAAGCTATACCCTGCAGAGCCACAGGGGCAGAGCTGCCCAAGACCATGGAAACTCACCTCTTGCATCAGCATGGTATGGATGTGAGACATGGAGTCAAAGGAGATCATTTTGGAACTTTAAGATTTGACTGCTCTGCTGGATTTCAGACTTGCATGTGGGATGTAGCCCCTTAGTTTTGACCAATTTCTCCCATTTAGAATGGCTATATTTACCCAGTGTCTGTATCCCCATTATATCTAGGAGGTAACTAACTTGCTTTTAATTTTACTGGCTCATAGCCAGAAGGGACTTGCCTTGTCTCAGATGAGACCTTGGACTGTGGACTTTTAAGTTAATGCAGAAATGAGTTAAGACTTTGGGGGACTGTTAGGAAGGCATGATTGGTTTTGAAATGTGAGAACATGAGATTTGGGAGGGGCCAAGGGTGGAATGATATGGTTTGTCTGTGCCCCCATGCATATCTCATCTTGAATTCCCACATGTTGTGGGAGGGACCTAGTGGGAGGTAATTGAACTGTGGGGGCAGGTTTTCCTGTGCTGTTCTTGTGATAGTAAGTAAGTCTCATGAGATCTGATGGTTATTGTAAGGCGGAGTTTCCCTGCACAAGATCTCTCTTTTTGCCTGTTGCCATCCACGTAAGACGTGGCTTGCTGCTGTTCCTTGCCTTTCACCATGTTTGTGAAGTCTCCCAGCCATGTGGAATTGTAAGTCCAATAAACCTCTTTCTTTTGAAATTACCCAGTCTCGGGTATATCTTTATCAGCAGTCTGAAAACAGACTAATAGAGGCAGCTTTAGGCTAAACTTAATTTAACAGTGCCTGACACAAAATACTAGCTAATCCTCATCTTCACCACCATCATCATCCTTTCATCTTGCTTGCATATTGTTATACCCAGCCTAGGGTATAACAAAAGACTTTTGTAAAAGCCTAGATGTGAAAACCTAGATGAAGAATATTTCAGTGGCATTCTAAATGCTTGACAACTAGTCAGTAGTGTTCTTCAATTATACTGCTTTGTCTTAATGTTGATGAAATTTTCAGATGTCAAAAAGCTGGGACAAGCAGCTATTGCATTATGTTACGAATTTTGTGTCTAAAAAGATCTTAGCAAAATGGAATCCTGGGCAAAATCTCAAAAGAGGAACTTAAAATGGCTAACTGGGAAGTCTTGACTTTGGTTAAAACAAAAAGGCATCACTCAACTGCAAAATTTATAACAAATATTTAGAGATTTTACTTTTAATGTAATATGAATTAAATGTGAATTATTACTGTTAAAAATGTGAATGTGATATTAGATTATATTAAAATTATCATAGTGACTAAAATGAGGAAGCTAATATTTCTACTTTCTCCACATCAGTCTCAATGCACTGAGAAAAATGTGTTCCATGCCAGAATATAACTTGATTTTGGGCACTTATTGGAGAATTATAGCAGAAGTAAGCAATGGTCAGAAAAAAAGAGCCTTATGAGCTATCCTAAGGGGATGGAGTTTATTTCAGAGACTGTAAGAATCCATTGATAAGGTTTAAAAAGAGGCGTAATGGGATCGATTGTAGCTGCCTGTTAACAAGTGAACGTTGAATGGGACTTGGGGCAGGGAGACCAGTCAGAAGGCTTTTGTAAAGCCCATGGTTGGAGGGAGGGCAGAAACAAGATAGACACATCAACAGATACTCAGAAGGTGCAACTGACCGTCCTGGATAATTGATTGGTTTAGGTGGTGAGGGAGGAAGAAGTGGGAAAAGTCTATGATGGCTCCCAGGTTTCTGGACTGGATTTGATACTGGGAATGTAACAAGGACAATTGTCTTGTGGCATGTTTGGATGATTATATGCATCAGAAAGTGAAGCATAGGCAGGGGAACTACCAATTTCTTTTGATATTAAGGAAGAAAAGAAGCTGTGTTTGGCTTGATAGATAAAGTCTATGGCTAATTTCTTCTGTGAAATTCTTGAGTATATAATCAGACCATTAATGGAAGAGAATGTGAAATTGCTGAGTTAACCTTAGGAAGGACTTTCTAACATACACTCATTACTGCTTCAACACAGCTGACCTTATCCTTGTTGCAGCCTAATTTAAATTATTATGCTTATTCTTCTATGCACTCCAAAATTCTGAGTATAGTTTTCCTTGTTACTACTAACTTGCTATAAATGCAAATTTGTACTTTTAGTATTGAAAGTATACTTTTGGCTGAAAACAGGGAGTCTGAGTCAGCTTAACTATATATGCATATATATATATATATATATTTCTAACTATGTTATAGAAATATATATATTTCTAACTATGTTATAGAAAAGCCCAGGAAAAAATAAGAAAAGCAATGTGGACCATAAATGTATGAATTTATTTTTATCATTGTTTTTGTTATTTTGGTATTTATTCTAGACTTTGTTACATGCACATTTTTATAGACTGATACTCAATCTGTACATACATTTATGGATCATTAATTTTTTTTCCTTTTGTTGTTAGTTGATATAATTGTACATACTTAACTGAGTACAAAGTGATATTTTGATACATGTATACAATGTATAATGATCAATTTAGGGTAATTAGGGCATTAATCAGCCCAAACATTTATCATTTTTTTGTTGATAACATTCATAATCCTTTCACTGCTTTTAAACATATACAAGACATTTTTGTTAACTATATTCAACCAATAGTGCTGTGGAACACTAGAACTTAGTCCTCCTGTCTAGCTGTAATTTTGGAACCACTTATTTTTAAATAATATAATAAGAATTTTCCACTTTGCTTTGAAGACTTCATGCTTCTAATATTTGTATTTTGTTCCAATATTACATTAACTACAGTAAAATTTACTTACAACTGTTAGACATTTTGGTTGCATCCAAATTTTTGCTGTATTGTGCAGCCCTAGAAATAAGATCTTCATATGTAAACTTTCCTTTACTCACTCCAATAATTTGAATTAGTAGGTGAGAATTCCAAAAGGGTAATTACTAAGTCAAAGTGTTGGAAAAAAAATTATGGTACTTGATGTTATAAAATATTATTCAACAAATTAAAGCCTGGGTGGTCTTGACTCCTTGCTCATAGTCAATGTGAGAAGTTGTATTTCCACTTGGGCTTTTTAGTTCAACAATATACAGGACATTTAAGCTTAGTGGAGAGGCAAAAGAAAGGAAGGAAAAATAGGAATAAAATGACCACTTTCATCTTAAATATTTTTCTCAACATTTGTCATTTCTTGATTTTGATAGGTCCCTTCTTACTTTCCCCTCCTCCCCCATTGGCTAATGACAAGATCTGGTGGCAACATTTCTTAAATGTTTTCTCATTCAGATAAATTATCATAGAAAGGAATTCAAAGGATGGGTTGTTTATTTTGTTTAGTGCTTATGAAATGATATCCTAAAAGAGGCCATTGCAAAAACCATTATGTTGACTTCCAAATTGGATCATCATTTTATCATTCATTTGAAATCTCATTTACCACTGGTACCCACTGTCAGTTTCCATAACAAATCAATTTGTGTGTCATAACACTCCTTGGGCACTCTTCAGTCACCCATGAATGGGTTGAGTACAGCTATCATGAGCAACCCCCAAATGTTACCTAGAAATCAAATCTTCCTCTCCCCTCAATCTCTCTGATATAGCTACTTCATTGCTGGCTCAACATAGGTACAAAAATGAGATCATTTGTAGTCTCGGTCAGGAAATACAAAATAAATTACCAAGGAAGGTGGTGAAATGAAACAAGCCAAACCCCTGTCTTCAACAAGGACATGGGAAATGAGTTTACTTTTGATTATGAGGATCTTATGTAACAATTATGGATATATGACAAGCATGAGATCCTAAAAGTATTACTGAAGCAAGGGTGATCTCTCTGGCTTGGAAAGTTTCTCAACCTCAGCACTTTTGACAGTTTGGGCTGGGTAATTCTTGGTAGTATAGGCTGACATTGTAGGATATTTAGCTGCATCCCTGGCCTTTACCCACTAGATACAGGTAACACTTCTACAGTTATGACAACCAAAAATATATCTCGACATTGCCGGTTGTCCCCTTGTAGATCAAAATCACCCATTATTGAGAACCATTGCTTGGTTACAAAGGCTTAGTTTCTCAGGTTCACTCTCTGAGTCTTGGTTTCCTTAGCTGAAAAATCAAAAGAATGACTTAGTTATCTAAGTTACCATACAACATTAATGGTATTTGAACATGCCTGGGTCAGGGAAATACATTTACTGGTCTATATAATCTTTAAAGCCCTAGCCTTTGTAGTTCCTAAAGTTTAAAAGTTACAGTATTTTGAATTTTTTTTAAAAACACCATGGTGTTATTAGTTGGGGAATATAAATATGATTAGCTATTATTTTATCTAAGAGGAAAATAAATATTTTTAGATATGAGAATTAGAATTAAAAAATAATTTCAACTTTTATGTTGGATTCAGGGGGCACATATGCGGGATTGTTACTTGAGTATATTGAGTGATGCTGAAGTTTGGGGTACAATTGCTCCTGCCACCAAGGTACTGGTACCTAATATTAGCAGGTATATACCTACTTAGCATAGTACCTAATATTAAGTTTTTAAACCCTTGCCCCCTCCCTACCCCTCTCCCCAGTGTCTATTATTGCCATATTTATATCTATACGTACCCAATGTTTAGTTCCCACTTATAAGTGAGAACATGCAATATTTGGTTTTCTGTTCCTGTGTTAATTTGCTTAAGATTATGGCCTCCAGTTGCATCTATGTTGCTACAAAGGACATGATTTCATCTTTTATGGCTGTGTGGTATTCAATGGTGTATATATGTACATTTCCTTTATCCAGTCCACTGCTGATGGGCACTTAAGTTGATTCCATATCTTTTCTATTGTGAATCGTGCTACAGTGAATGTGCAAGTGCTTGTGTCTTTTAGACTGATCATTTTAGAATGATTTATTTTCTTTTGGATATGTACCCAGCAATGGAATTGCTGGGTCACACAGTAGTTCTGTTTTAAGTTATTTGAGAAATCTCCAAACTACTTTACACAGTGGCTGAACTAATTTACATTCCCACCAACAGTGTATAAGTATTCGCATTTCTCCACAGCCTCATCAGCATCTGTTGTGTTTTGACATTTAAAATTATAGTTATTCTGACTGGTGTGAGAAGGTATTTCATTATGGTTTTGATTTGCATTTCTCTGATGATTAGTGATGTGGAACATTTTTTCATGTTTGTTGGCCACTTGTATATCTTCTTTTGAGAAGCGTCTGTTAGTGTCTTTTGCCCATTTTTTAATGGGGTTGTTTTTTGCTTGTTAGATTGATTAAGTTCCTTATAGATTCTGGATATTAGACCTTTGTTGGATGCATAGTTTGCAAATACTTTCTCCCATTCTCTAGGTTGTCTGTTGACTCTTTTGATATTTTCTTTTGCTGTGCAGAAGCTCTTTAGTTTAATTAGGTCCCACTTGTCAGTTTTTGTTTTTGTTGCAATTGCTTTGGAGGACTCAGTCATAAATTTTTTGCCAAGGCCGATGTCCAAGTTTTCTTATAAGATTTTATAATTCAAGGTCTTGCACTTAAATCTTTAATTCATCTTGAGTTAACTTTTGTATATAATGGAAAAGATATAGAATCATGTTGTCTATGAAGAGAGATAATTTGACTTCTTCTTTTCCTTTTTGGATGCTTTTTATTTCTTTCTCTTGTTTGATTGCTCTGGCTAGTACTTCCTCAGAACTGGAAGTATTATTTGTGCAAATGCCCCAGAATTTGGAGATTGGAAGCAGGCTGGAGTGTGATGGAGTCAGAAGATAGAATGCTGGCCAAAGATAAGAGTAAAACAGGAGTGAAGGTAAAATCATTAGATTTCAAGTGTGCAAATACACACAGAACTCCTTTTATTGTTTTATTTTTATGTATTAATTTATTTAGAGACAGGGTGTCACTGTCTCTGCCCAGGCTGGAGTGCAGTGGTGTGGTAATAGTTTACTATAAGCTTGAACTCCCGAGTAGCTGGAAATACAGGTGTGTGCCACGATGCCCAGCTATTTTTTACTTTTATTTTTTTATAGAGATAGGTCTCGTTATGTTTCCCAGGCTGGTCTTGAACTCCTGGTCTCAAGCAATCCTCCTGCCTCAGCCTCCCAAAACACTGGGATTAAAGGCACGAGCCACCTTACCTGATTGAGCTATTTGGACACCACTCCTTTTAAACATAAAATAAACAAAGGGTCAGAGAAATGAAGGTTCAAGGAGTCCAGGAACTGTTTTCTCTTGGAAGGCTTCCTCTGTCATCACTTGGTTATTTAAGTTGCACAGACCGGAGACTAGGTTTGAAATCCAGGAACTGCATTCAAAGTAGATTGAAAGGAATAATTAGCAAATTCAGAACAGTGGTGAGACAAGAAGCTCAGAGTTCTAGACAGACTGTGAGGATGAAGCAGGAAGAAAATGATTAAGAATACCTAGCCATATGTTCCACATTCCACTGTTTTCACTGTGACAAGGGCTTTGGTGACGTTCAGTGTCTATTTAGACACACAGGCATGCTGCCTGTCGGCATGCCCCTGCGCTGAATAGAACCATGAATTCAGATTCAGCTTCACAGGCAAGAACATTCTCGTCTGAGAGATAATGCTCTAAAAAACGGAGTCAGAAAGGAGAAGAGGAAAGAATAATAAATCCCCCTCTCTCTTGCTTACTTTCTCATTCTGTCTCTCTTTCTCTCCTAGTCTGTAATTCGAAGTTATCTGGATGGGGTACTACGGACACCCAATAAACATTCATAACTGAATGATAGCAAGTAACGTTATTTAAGTATTGCCATTAGTTTACCTAGCTCGGAGTGGCTCTTATAATAAATTGTAATATTTATTAGAACTTACTATGTGTTCTTATGTTTGCATGTGTTATATTTACTGTCAATATAAACCTATAAGGTAGTTGCTATTTTTATCATATACCTTGTAAGATGAGAAAATTAGGGCAGAGAACAGTCCGGTAACATGTCCAAGGTCACACAGAGAGTAATTATGGCAGAAAAACCAAATTCCGTGAACATACATAAAGTGTTTTATTCTGAGCCAATGTAAGTGACAGTAGCCCAGGAATACAGTCTTAAGAGGTCCTGAGAAAGTGCACCTAAAGCAATCGGGTTACAGTTTGGTTTAATACATTTCAGGTAGGTAAGAATTGCAGGTAAAATCATAAATAAATTCATAGGAGATATACAATAGTTTGGTCTGAAAAGGCAGGACATATCGAAGTGGGAGCTTATAAGTCATAGGGAGGTTTAGGATTTATTTATTTGGCAATTGGTTGAAAGAGTTAAGCTTCATTTAAAAACTTAGAGTCAATAGAAAGGAATGCCTAAGTTAAGTGGGGTCTGTTATTTGTCATGTGATGCCATACTAGTGTCTGATTGAAAAGTAAGCCACAATATACTGAGTCAAAAAAAACCTGTTTAATGAGCTTTAAGGGTTTGTGAAGCATAACCCCAGACCCTGTAACAAGGAATCTGAGCAAGTAAAAGGGTCAGAGTTCATTCCTCCGTACGTTTAAAGAGCTAGGACTAGAAGTCATCAGATTTGCAACTGAGGCTTCTCTTCTTACTGCTAAATTATTCTGCTTCACTGAGCACGCTGCAGGCATGGTCTTAGTTTACGCCCATTATGAGCTTATGAGCAGGTATTGCTTTTAGCTTCCTTCTACAGATGAGGAAACTGAGGCACAGAGAGGATGAATAATTTATCTAAAATCAGAAAGGAAGTGAGGATCAGGGATTCAAACTAAGTTGGGTTGCTGTCTCTTTTTCCTTTGACTTCTATGCTCCTTGGCCTCCTCTCAGAGTGCTACAAGGATATGCTGTACTAAGCAATTGTGCAGCAAGGTAGCTGGAATCGGAGCTCACATGTGGCAGCATGATTTCAGTGCTTGGAGAAAGAGAAGATTATATTTGGTTGCTTGGGGGTGTTAAAAAGGCTTCATGGAGGGGTTTGTTTTGGTTAGGGTTTGGGAAAGTGGGTCTAATTCTATAGGCAGCAAGTGGGAGGAGGGCTTTCGTGGAAGAAGGAACAGCGTAAGCAAAGGCATAAAGGTCAAGTGGCACTGGGTTTGCTGAAGGAAATGTTCAGTTGTCATTCAGTTTAGAGCAGTGAGGGTGTGTACCTTTTAGTATATATTTTCTTTAAAAGTACAGCAATTCAGAGAAACTCAGAAGACAGAAGAAATAAGTTTTGATTAAAGTCAGAGTACCCACAGACAACCACAGAAAGTGACCAAGACAGGGAAGATGCTGCCACGAGAACCCATGTAGTAATCACACAGCAGCGGCTGGGCTGTTACATCCAGAGGTGGGGACTGTTAGGATAAAGATCACAAAGCAAGAATCATAGCACAGTAGGAAGCTTCTAGTTCTTCCCCAGGCTCCAACGACTCACTATGAACCCAAAGTTGTCTTTTAGACACCAACCTGTCTCTGAAAAAGTAACTGCTTTGTATATGTGTGCATTTACATGGAAAGGACTACTAATAACTTACATATATGCTGACACTATTCTTCATTATCCTAAATATAAACTTACATAAAGGTGTGAGTAATGCTTATGTTTAATTGCACAGTTAGAAAATTACCTGTGGATTTAGGAATAAAGTTCATAAAGAGAATTTTAAAATTATGCATTATATCTTCATTAATAAAATATTATGATATTTTATTATCATAATAATGATACTCTACAGAGTGTGAATAAATGTGAATGTGAATACAGAAGTTATGTTTAGGGAGCCTTGATCACCTAAAGGTCTTATCAAAGGCCCTCTTACACAGTTGATCTCTTCCAGTTATCACTGACTGAGAGGATGCAGCCAGTAGTAATTCTGCTGTCCTAAACAATGAGATATGCCCTCCCTACTCCTGCCCCTACCAGAAGAAAACTGGCAGCAGTAACCATTGAGGATTGGCCTGCCTGCTGTGTCCTGCAAGGGAGAAGTTGCTGCAGGGAGTGCTGGGATCTGGGATTTGGCTTTTCAACATTTTTAATAAGGCTGAAGCTCATATGCATATAGAATTCATTTGCCTGGGGTCAGACACCACGGCAACCACAACCTGATCAAATCCAATCCCTGGAGTGTGTGTCAGGGCCTCTGTGATGGAGCACAGCAGGCTCACCTTTGAAGCAGAGTTTGACTCTGGAATCTTCTGTTTGCAGTGTGACTAAGCTTTGTTTTTAGTTCCCCTCTTGGGGAAGAATTAAACCTGACCTTAAGAGGAGGCAGCAAGAACTGAACAAAAACCCGTATTTATTGATAGTGACTCTTCCTCAGAGGAAATTCAAGCAAGTGTCTTTTGAATTCTGTTAAGCCTTTATTATTTCTTTGAAGGCAAATATGTGTTATCAATGTTTATTGAGGAGACTGAGAATATGCTGATCACCAAAGATCTAAAGAATATTAAATATTTCTCATTCATGTATCTTTCACAGTGTTTTATGCATATCTTTTCAGAATCTTCATATATACACACACACACACACACACACACACACTGTGAGCATGGACACAGAAGGACAAAAAATCTTTTTTAATATGAATAACTTATGATGGTTGATTTGAAATATACTGTTTTTGGGTATCATTTTAGAACAGAATGAAGTACTGATTACTTAGTGCTGGGTGAGGTGTCAGAGCCCCCGCATCAGAAAGTGATCAACTCACAGACTGGGAAGAATTTACTGATGACAGTATAGGTTTGAAAAGGAAAGTTTTATTATTATAGATAGAAAGTATACTGCAGAAGAGTGCAGTGGAGTATCTCAGCAAGAGAGGGCTGACTGCCCTGTGATGAATTTTTGCTTAGGGGTATTTATGGAACTTAAAGTGGGACCTTACGGATAATTTGGATCATGTCAGTCACATAGGTCATGATAAATGGTTAAATATGTAGATATTTTTGTGCCTTAATGTCAGAAAGGGTTGCACAATAAGATTCGATACGCATGCATTCTGGAGGTGTATAGAAATTCTAATTACTTATAAACTTTGGTTAGAAAAGCCTGGAACCAGGTGCCTGCTTTAGATAGTAGGGAAGTCCAATTACTTCAAATTCCTCAGATGAAAAGTTTTGCCTCCGGGTGGCCTGCTTGATGATCACCAGGTGATCTTTGCTTTCTTCACTTGGATTTGCCAAATAGTTTGCATTTTGCCCCATTTTTTAAATAATTTTCTTCCTTCCTTCCCTCCTTCCCTTCCTCCCTCCCATCCTATCTATTATCTATTAGTCTACTTCTTTATCTAATCTATCATTTCTCTATCTGTCCACATATATGTTTTTGTAATCATTTGAGAGTAATTTGGAGTCATCATGGCCTTTTAGTGTATATTGCTGTATGCATTTCCTAAAAACAAGGACATTTTCTTATATAGCTACAGTAACATATTTCTCTTACATACGCAGGGGCAAAGGGAAAACTTCCCTTTTGCCCTCAGAGGGTTTGTTGAACAATTAACTCACAAAAGGCAGATTAATAAGATAAAAGGAATCCAGTTTATTACTGTGTGCACAGGGAGAACCACAGTGATTGCCCTCCCCAGTGGGCTGCAAAAGCTTATGTACATCTTGAGGCTACACACAGAATGGTAGCTTGGACAATGGCCAAAAATAGGATATAGTGGTAAAACAAATTATAAGAGGGAGGGAAGAGAAGGCTTGGTTTGTGATATGGTTTGGCTGTGTCCCCAGCCAATCTCATCTTGAATTGTAGTTCCCATAATCTCCATATGTCATGGAAGACACCCTGTGGGAGGTAATTGAATCATGGGGGTGGTTACCCTCATACTGTTCTCATGATAGTGAGTTCTCACAAGATCTGATGGTTTTATATGGAGGCTTTTCCCTACTTCACTCTTATTCTTCTCTGTCCTGCCACCATGTGAAGAAGGACCTGTATGCTTTCGCTTCTGCCATGATTGTAAATTTCCTGAGTCCTCCTCAGCTATGCTAAACGGTGAGTCAATGAAACCTCTTTTCTTTATAAATTACCCAGTCTCTGGTATGTCTTTATTAGCAGCGTGAGAACAGACTAATACAGCTTGCAAAGGGGGTCTTGTTATGTAGATGAAACCTCACAGGTAGCAACCCTCAGAGAGAATAGATGGTAAATGTTTCCTTCAGACCTTTAAAGGTATCAGACTCTCAGTTAATCTTTCTTGGATCCAGACAAGGGAGAAGGCCTGACAGTATCAATGCAGATTCCCTACAGATGATGTAAATTTCCCCCAGGAAAGACAGCTTTACAGAGCTACTTTTATTTGCTGCCTCTCTGACAGCCATCTCAAAATATGTCAAAGAAATATATTCTGGTGTAAAACACTTTTATTTTCCTCACATACTACAATGAAATGATCAAATGAGAAAATATACATTGATACAGTATGATTATCTAATCCAGAGTTCGTGTTCAACTTTTCTCAATTGTCCCAATAATGTGTATTTATGGCTGTGCTTTCCTCGTCCTGAATCCAGTCTGAGATTCCACTTTAAGTTTAGTTCGGTCTCTAGTTTACTTAAGTCTAGAATAGTTACTCATCATTTATCTGTCTTAACCTTGACACTTAAAGAAGGTGTCCCTCAATTTGTATTTGTGTGATTGCTTTCTCATTGTTAGATTCATTTTATGCGTCTTTGATAAGTGTACCTCTGAGGAGAAAAACACAAACTCAGAGCTTTTTCCTATTCTCTTTCCCAACACAACAATCAATGCAATACTTCTGTGATTAAATGAGTAAGGATTTTTCCACACACACCAACCACTGGATACCTGCTGGATGTCCTCTAATTCCATTCAGTTCTGATGCAATCTACCTACATATAGTGCCAGATCCCACAGGTTAAGTGCTCTCTCAGTCCCCAAGACTGCCTCTGCACTCCCAGATACCAGTCACAAGTCCAGGCTTCCAGAACTTCTGACCCACTGGCTTGAAGTCAGAGTTCCCATGATTACCTCTTTAAATTCAGTTAATTTGTTAGGGTGGCTCACAGAACTCAGGGAAACACTTACTTGTGTTTACCAGTTTATTTTAAAAGATATTACAAAGAATACAGATGAAGAGATGCATAGGGTGAAGTATGGAGGAAGTGACACAGAGCTTCCATCCCCTCTCTAGGCGGGCCACCTTCCAGGAACCTCCAGATGTTCAGCTATCTAGAAGCTCCCCAAATCCTATCCTCTTGGGTTTTTATGGAGGCTTCATTACACTGGCACAATTGATTAAACCATTAGTCACTGTTGATTAATTTAACCTTTAGCCCCTCTCCTCTTTCTAAAAGTTAGGAGTGGAGTTGAAAATCCCAATGCCCTAACTGTATCTTGGTCTTTTGGGTGACCAATTGCCATCCTGAAGCTACCTAGGGGCTGCCAGCCACCAGTCAAAAATTAACATACAAAAACATCACTGGAGATTCTAAGGATTTTAGAAGTTGTATGCCAGGAAATGGGGTCAAAGACAAAATATATATTTTACAATATCACAATACCACAGAAGTAATGTGGACCCATCTCAATGCATCACATCAGAAGGTACATAGTGTTGTTGGTCATCCCAATATTGGTGATGTTAAATTTGATCACTTGGTTAAAGTGTTGTCTGCCAGGTTTCTCAACTGTAAAGTTACTGTTTTCCCCCATTGTAATGAGTCATTTTCCCCCATTGTAATGAGTCAAATAGTCTGGGGCCACATAAATGTCCATTTCTTATCAAACTGTTAGCAGCAGCAAATCCAATGGATCTGCAGCAAACTCGATTCTTGCCTCCTCAGAAAAAAAGAATTCAGTCAAGGGGCATAAGGCAGAGGGAGAGACCAAGGCAAGTTTTAGAGCAGGAGTGAAAGTTTATTAAAAAAGTTTTAGAGCAGGAATAAAATGAAGAGGGCCAAGCAGGAGACTTGAGAGATCCAAGTGTGCTGTTTGGTCCTTGACTTGTTTTATACATTAGTATGGTTCCAGAGTTTCCGTTTCTCTTACCTTGATTTTTCCCTTGGGGTGAGCTGTGCGCATGCACAGTGGCCTGCCAGCACTTGGGAGGGGCTGTGTGTGCAGTGTGTTTACTGAAGTTGTGCTCATGCTCATTAGAAACGTTTTTCCCTTACCAATTGAGTGTTCCTGGAGGAAGGTCATATAATAAACTTTGCCATTTTGCCTCTTAGTACCCATGCGTGAGCCCACTCACCCAGCTTCTGAGATCTTATTGGGATGCTGCTGATCACTGGTTTAAGGTGTTTTATATCTTGGGAGCCTGCCTTTCCTTGGTGCCAGCTATAACTAATTACCATTTTAGAGAGACAGTATAACAACTGCCAGACTGACACTCAATGGTTGCTTGACATTCCTGGAGTGGGGGACCATCTCCTGCCCTGCTCCTATCTGCCTAGCTACCTGCTCTAACAAAACCACTGGTTTAACATCCCCTTGGGATTTTCTAACTTCATCATTACTTCATATTTACTAGTTAGCATTCTATGATAAGGAAAAACCTCTCCCTTTCTCTCAGTCTCTATCCTCTCTCTTGCCCTCTCACTCTGCAGTATGGATTCATGGATTCATCAATGGATTATAGTCTACCAGTGTCATTATTTATTTTATTGTTCGAGTTGCCCCAGTGTGGTCACAGGGAGGCCCTTCATGTTGCTGCTTTTTCCTTTTGACATGTCCTTATTCTGTGAGCACTTTTTTAGTTCTTGGCGCCACAAAATATTTCTTACTAACCTTGCACTTTCTCTGTCCAACTTGTGGAATCAGCTTTTGTCCCAAGGAACCATATATATACATATATATATATATATATATATATATATATATATATATATATTTTTTTTTTAAGAAAAGAACTTAGAAGCCAAGATCTGTGGATTTGGTGTGCTCATTGCTACTGATGTGTCTCATCTGACAGACCTAGGAGACAGGAGATATAGATAGCATTTATTTAACCATGAGAGCATACAGATATCTCCAGTTCAACACTAAAGAGTGTGTTCTAAGTTTTCTCTTTTTCATATTTTTAAATGTCTTTTTCAACAACCAGGAATTGAGAAACCTGGCATGATAATAATTATTTTTCTGCATGATTCAGTTAATAGATAAATTACATTGACTAATTGTTATATCAACTTCACTGGCATATAATTTATATACAATAAAATTCACCCACTTTACATGTACTGTTTGATAAATGTCGTCAAAGTATATACCACTGAAATCGCCAAACATAATCAAAATATAAAATATTTCCAATATTCCAAAAAGTTCCCTCATACTACTTTGTAGTTAATCTTTAATCTGTACCTCTAGGCAACCACTAACCTCCTTTTGTTACTTCAGATTTTTCATTTCTAGAATTTCATATAAATGGAATCATACAATATGTGTTCCTGTTTCTGCTTCTTCTTGATGTTTTTGAGATTCTTTATCTTGTGTGACACTGATTGATTTTTTTTTTTAATTTTGAAACAGAGTTTTGCTCTGTCACTCAGGTTGGAGTGCGGTAGTACAATCATAGCTCACTGCAGCCTGTAACTCCTGGGCTTGAACAATTTTCTTGCCTAGGCCTCCCGAGTAGGTGGGATATAGGTGCACTCCATTACACATGTCTGGCTATTTTTTATTTTAATAGAGATGAAGTCTTACTATGTTACCCAGGTTGGCCTGAAGTGATCCTCCCACCTAGGCCTCCCAAAGTTCTAGGATTACAGGAGTGAGCCCCTGCGCCTAGCCATGACTGATTTTAAACCAAGCTTGCATCCCTGGGATAAAACATATTTGTTCATGATTTATTATCTTTTTATATGTTGCTAGAGTCATTTTGCAAATATTTTGATAAAGATTAGTGCATCCTTGATTTTGAGGTATATCTGTAATTTTCTTTTTTGGTAACATCTTTGTCAGGTTGTGCTCACATAGTAATGTTAGTTTCAGAAAATGTAATAACAAATGTTCTTTTCTTTTATTTTTTATTAAGTAACCTGAAGAATATTGCTATTATTCATCTCTCGAATATTTAATAGAATTCACCAGTGAAGCCATCTAACCTGGAGTTTTCTTTGTGGAAATGCTTTTTATAATGATATAAGGTTATTGGTCACTCTTCAGTACCTTTAAATATCTTTGTTTTGTTCTGTTTTCCAAATTTATGTCAATGTTAAAATTTGTAATTTGAGAGCATGTTAGTATGCTACATGATATCCCTTCACTACCAGAATAGTACAAAGTAAAATCTATTTTTAAAAATCTCAATCATACATTGGAACATAGTTTTACAGTAGCAAATACACCTGAATACTACAGAGTATTTCATTTTATACACACATGAATATTTATTTATCTGATTTCACTACTTGTATACTCACTCCCCTTTTCTTTAAACCCACTCTCTTGAGGCCTTTATGCCTACTCGAATAACATTACTGTTGCTAACCTCACTAATTGCCTCCACTTTGCTAAATCAGATGGTATGTCTTTCATCCTTATTTCACTTGATCTGTCAGCAGCATTTGACTAAGTTGGTCACTTTCTTCTTTCTTCACTTGGCTTTCAGGACACCACCTTTTCTTGAATTTCCCTGACCTCTCTGGCTGCTATTGTTTGATGTCATTTGCTGGTTCCATTTCTTGTCCTTGAACTTTTAATGTTGAAATGCCATGAAGCTCTGTTCTTGGTCATCTCCTCCTCTCTCTATGCCCTCAATCCCTTGGTGATCTCAACCAGTCTCATAACTTAAAGTGTCACCTCTATCTCATTAATTCCAAATTTATATCTCCAGCTTGGATCTTTCTTTTCTAACCCCAGACCTAAAAGTCTAACAGACATCTTTAACTCATCATGTTCCACACTGAATGCTTCAAAACTTGCTCCTCTCACCTACTTATAAATTCTCCAAAACCTACTCCTTAACCTTTTAAAAGTTCAGTTGCTGTCAATTTTGTCTTTCTCGTTATTCAGTTGAGAATCCTTGTGTTCATGTATGAATTTCTTTCTCTCTTATATTGATCAAAATTCAAATTCTCTTGTCTTTACATTTCTAATAAATCAAGAATCTTACCACTTTTCACCATGTCATTATATTATCAACTCTTATCTCCTCTAACCCTCTCCTGTCTCTCTCATTCCTTTTTGAGTCTGAAGGACCATCACCTCTTTCTTGGACTATAATCACCTTACCTGTTCATCTTTCCCACTGCACAGATAAAACCAATTTACTGAGATAGTAGTATTGCAGTAGAAGAAGTTTAATTGTTTCAGGGCTAGCCAAGTGATATATATATGAGTTTTTTGCTCAAATCAGCCTCCCCAAGAACTCACAGGCTAAGATTTTTATGGATAATTTGATGGGCAGGGGGCAAGGGAATGGGCGCTGCTGATTGGTTGGGGATGAATTCATAGGGTCTGGAAAATGATCCTCGCTTACTGAGTTGGTCTCTGGGTGGGAACCCCAGGGCCAGTTAGCTATGAATCATGCATCTCTGTGGAGTTAGTTGCCAGAAAGCCAAAGTCTGAAAAATATCTCAAAAGACCAATCTTAGGCATCTGGGTGTGGTGGTTCACACTTGTAATCTCAGCAATTTGGGAAGCTGATGCAGGAGAACTGCTTGAGCCTAGGAGTTTGAGACCAGCCTGGACAGTGCAGAGAGACTCCATCTCTACAAACATACACACAAAAGAAAAAATTAGCTGGACTTATTGGCATGTGCCTGTAGTCCCAGCTACTCAGGAGGCCAAGGTGGGAGGATCGCTTGAGCCCTCCCTAGTGATCATTTATTAAAAGTCCTCTTCTCCATCCCCTCCCATAACCTCCTTTGCTAGGATCTGAGTCCCCATTCTTTCTGTAACCTTAAGATGATATATAAACTTATGTTCCTCACTGGGAGCTTGCATCTCCATTCAGAAGGCTCCTATGTATACAGATTAAATAACTTTGTGTGCCTTTTCTCCTATTCATCTTCTTTCTGAGAACTGATTTTTCAGCGGTCTTTCAGAGGGCCCTTGGCCCCCACACCTATGTGATCTTCTCCCAGTACATCTCCCCATTCACTGCTCCAGACACTGTGGTTTTCTTGCAATTCCTGGAAAACACCTGGTGGACTCATCTATTTTTTTTTCCCAGAGATATACTTGGCTAACAACTATCTTCAAGTCATCACTCAACTTTCATCCTCCTAATGTAGCCTACCTTGACTGTTCTGTCAAAAGCCATAAATATCTTACCTTCACCTTCAGAGTTCCTAAATCTACCTTGACTGTTCTGTCAAAAACGATAAATATCTCGTCTTCACCTTCAAAGTTTCTGAATCTATTTACCTTGCTTTCCTTCTTCTTTTTCCCATATTACTCATCAACTTCTAATATCATAAAATGTACTTATTACATTTATTATTTATTGTCTGTACTCCTGTTAAAATTTAATCTTCAAGAGCAGGGATCTTTGTCTGTTTGGCTCACTAGTATTGTGTACCTAAAATATGGACCAACATGTGACCAATATTTAATAAATTCACATGGAATAAATTAGACAGGTTGCTCTCATTTTCCACAGTAAGATGGATTTATCTATGTGTTTATCCATTCATCCATCCATCAGTCCATTTGTTTCTTTGTCCATGTATCCATGATAGATTGATCTACTGATCTGTCTATCTGATCTACCTGTATCCATCCATCTATCCATCCATCCATCCATCTCTCTTATCTAGTTAGCTAGCCAGGTATCCATCTATTTACATACTATTTTCTATCTATCTGTTTTTGAGCATTTACTCTGTATTAACTCTGTCAGGAACAATGTTAAAAGCTTTGGAAGAAATAAACATGCAGTGATGTGCTACAGCATCTCACACCAGCTTACATGAACTGATGGTTCAATATTCAGAAATTTTACAAGCTGGCTTTTAAAATAGTGGTAGCTGGAAATTGGCCATGGTATGGGTATTTATACCAGAGAAATTGGGAAATTCTGCAAATCAGGGCTTCTCTTGCCCTTTCCCTTCATCACCCCTGACCCCATAATCAGTTTACCAGTGTATCACTGGAAGTATAAGACATCTTTTGCCATAAAGCAGTTAAACTCCTAAGCATATGGCTCCTAAATGTGGTATGTAATAGAACTCAAGAGGATATTTAAGATGGACTTGCAGTATTCATGTATTTTGGAAATAAATGAAGAATATTCAAATGAGAATAGACAGAGGCTACTTACTCAGAGCTTGCTTTATCAAGGGAGTCAGCTACTATCACTTGTGTTTGGCAGAGATGCAGAAGCAGTTAGGTAGTTGGAAAGCTTTGTAAGTGAACAAAAAGGGGAAAACTTCAGGTGATCTAATTGGAGATTGTTGGCAAGGGGAAACTGGATAAATAGAAGTAAGGCAACTTATGTGATTGGTTTGGGGAGGATTTTAGCTTTCTCTAGTCTGTTCTGAAACAGATAAAAGAGAGGGAGCAAAAATAAGAAAGTTTGCCATTGTTGATACAGTCCTGATCATCCTGAGCTGACTGATTTGGAGGTTGTGGTATAGCTTTCTGGACTTCCTATGTAGGTCAGAGTTCTATCATCATATTCTGTCTGACTGTTGTCTGTAAATTCGGTCTCTTTGGTCCTTGGTTTTGTCATTTTCTTGCTTATGAGGGGTTGACCCATTCAGAGAAGTCCATGGTTTCAGATATTCTCTGCTAGAGGATTGTCACTATGGTCAACTGTATTGTGAAATACTGACTTTTTAGTTGTATCATCATGGTAATCATATAATAAGGGAGCAGCTGTGAAGAAGCATTTAAAACTCCAAGTAGAGTGCAATGGACCATAGTCTTGACACTATGAATAAAATGACAATTGACAGTTCACGTAGGATGCTTTGGACCCAAGAACGCCAATTGCCAAGACAACAAATTCCAGAGGCTATGGAGATTGACCTTAGTGATCTAAGTAGCTTTTTCCCTTAGTGATCTAAGTAGCTTTTTCCTTAATGCAAAATATAGCCAGTTCTATCTTGCCTGTTTGATCCAAGTGCAAAATCAATATTAGCAATGACATAGAAGCCACCATGACTAGCCCAAAAAGAATGTAGAGCAATGCAATTGTCCATCACTGTTCTTGTCAACAAGTGACACTGTTTTATATTCCATCTAGGGCAGAGTTAGTATCCTTACTGACTTCTGCCAGAGTTAGTGATCACTGTTTTAGAGCTTTCACGTCTGTATGTATGCTTGCCACTGTTGGGAACACTGCTGTGACTGTCCTTACAAAAAATGGGACAATTTAAAACATGGCTGTACCTATACTAAGGATATTACATTGAGATGACTTACTGTAGATATGTTAATGGTATTTAAATATAGAAGTTCAACTTAGATTTTGTCGGTCTGTAGGCAGTAAAATTAGGGCCAACTGTTGAATTGTCAATGTAAGGATGAATTTGATATTAACAAGAAATCTGAAAATGGAGCAGACTGCCCTGAGAAAGTAGTGGGCTACTGAATGTTTTCCAGAGTGATTAGCCATTTCTCAAGTGTAATAGGAGGGTGTATAATATTCCAGCCTTGAGGGGGAGGTTGAAATAGATTATTAACTTTAATGTCTCTTTCTATGCTAAGAGTATATGTCTCAGAATGATTCTTGAGAGTTGTTGATAAACCTGTTGGGAGAATAGTGATTAGTTTCACACTGAACTGACTTTATTTTACCTAGCTTTACTTAGTTTTTTAAAATGTTACTAAGTTTTTAAGCCAGAGTTACAAAGGTTACAAAGGGACACTTACTAGCATTATGTTGTTTTATCTGCCTTGAGAATACTCTATAGTCGTATTTTTTCCCCTAATAATTTGTTGTATTTTCTCTTTAAAGAGTATGTGAATCATGTAACTGAAGATGTTTCCATTTTTGTTTTAGCAGCTATAAAGCCCGGGGACAAATTTGCCATTGAACATTTTAACCATGTAGGGTCAAATTGTCTCTGTATTTATGCTTTTTCTTCCTGCTCTCAGTCTCTTATTTTAAATGACATTGTCTCTGGCTTTATTTTTATGTTTTGAATTTGCTTATGCTATGCATTCTTCTAAGTACCTCAAATCCTTTGGGAAATGCAATGGGAAGTGGATGAATGGATTGATAAGTGAATGCATATATAATGGCGTGGCAAATTGGTGTTTCTTTGGGTAAGTGCCTATAAGCAGTGATATTATCATTTTCCACAATGGCCTAGTAAGCTATCAATTCCTATCCTTGCCAGTAATTTTCATTCTTACCCAATATCCAAGTTCTTATTCCCCAAATAGATTTCCCCAAATGATTTGGATAATCATCAACCCCAATTCTATGCTCATTCTGAACAGTTGTGGTAAACAACTATTTTTTTTTTTTTTTTTGCTTGAGATCCAACTGGTTAATAACAAACTGGGTGACAATATCCTAGACCTGTTTTACATATCATAATTAGGGTTCAGTAGGTGCTTGATATATAAAAGAATGTGCTTCTAATAATAAAAGCCCCCATATTGAAAACAAAACTTATTAAAATACCCCCTGAATTATATACAGACTACTTAAATTGACACTACATTTAGTCCCAAAATGATGGGACACTTGATTTGCCATCTTAGATTTAACTTTGAATTAATTTTTGAATAGTAAAAAGTGATTGCTTCTTTCTAGTTATTATTGATCTGAGCATGTATATAACATGCCCAGTTCTGGGCAACATCCTTGGAGAAGGATGTCAACAAACTGAAATAGGTTCGGAGGAAGTTAACAAATTTGTGAGGACTTTTGAAAGTGTGTTGCCTATCACTGCTGGAGCTATGAATGCTTAGTCTGGAAAGTGATTAAACTGACATGGTTATTTCTTTCAAATATTAGACTTTAATTTCTCCACTGTGCACTAAACCTTGTGCACATAGGGAGTCTTCCAGAAACACAAATATTATCAGACAGGTGGTACATGTTCATGGTACCAAAATATACTTCATCAAGTGCCCAGAATATCTTAAAGGTCTTGCAAAAGGACTATACGGGATGTGGTTTTCTGATAACTGCCATGTGACAACCTACCTGTCAAGCCACCTCTGTGTATACCTCCTAGACTGTGTTCTGGTCATCCCCTGGCAGTATGGGATGGGTTAACTGTATCATTCAAACAATCTGCTTTTTGTTTTCCTACAGAAGGCACCTTAGGTAGATTAATTAGGAGAGATCCCTGTATCCTGGAAACTGGTTCCTAGGAAAGGAAGCTGAACCAGAAAGAATCTGGGTGGGGAGCCCTGCTTTTCCTACCCTCACCTCCAAAGCAACTCCTGAATCTACTTTTATGGCTAAGCAGTATCAAAATCAGATAATATAAAAGAGAGAAAATTGGGCTGACTTGTTCTTTCAGTGGCACAGTTCCAAAGCATTTTAAATCTTAAACATTCTAAATACTCCTGTAGTGCCCCTGGGAGAGCTGATGCTAATTTAATCAAGGCAGAGGAGGAAGTCTGTAACAGTATTCCCTGTAAGCTCTGACATTTTCCAAGGGTCCAGAGCCTGCTGGACACCATTTGTAATTTCTCCAGACTTTTCCTTTTGCAAAACCCTCCTGGATATTAAAATACCCTAGGATTGGTGGTAACTACAACCATTCCATTTCATCTTATTTGCATTAACCTCCAGCCAGACTCTTATGGAGCAAACAGCTGACAGGGTCATTTGTTGTCAAAGGAGATAGTGGGAATAATAGGGAAAAAGTCTGCTCTCTGATAGTCATTTTGTCAAAAGAAAGTTACACAGATTTAATTAATAATGAGCAGATTCTTCTATAGACTTAGCTAACACTCAATTGAAGGTTATCAAATCCTCAGCCTGGAATTTTGAAAGTGGGCGGTACATTATTTGATTTTGTTTTTAATATATTTACCTTTACAATTATGTGTTGCTTATGCTGGTAATACAATTATTTTGCATTTGCTGGAAATATTCTGAATTAGAATTGAGGTCTTGAAAATAGGTAGTACATTTCACAAAAATGTGACTTTAAAGCTAAGCTTTAATCAAGTTTCTGTTGAGTGCAAGTGGGTTAATTAATTCAATGAATTAATAAATGAATAAACAAATAAATAAATGATTTTAAAAGAGATATGAGTAAGGTTCTTTCTGTTTCTGAAAAGACAGATAAGCTTCTGCCCAGCCAATT
The DNA here is from genome assembly GCF_000951035.1 of Colobus angolensis palliatus. Lineage (NCBI taxonomy): Eukaryota > Metazoa > Chordata > Mammalia > Primates > Cercopithecidae > Colobus > Colobus angolensis. The sequence continues at coordinate 4,072,056 of NW_012116021.1, read as the reverse complement.
AAGACTTAAGAAGAAGGCACAAGTGGTGAGCTATAGAAGACAAAGGGAAAGAAAAGGAGACGTTTTTAACTGGTGTTTTAGGCAGAATCCTCAGTAATGACACAGTCCATTTAATAGCAGTTTTAATTTCTCCAATCCCTTCTACATTCACCATGTTATTTTATTTTGAGGTGGTTTAGGCAAATTATCATCATTACTCCATCCAATAGATAAATAAATGGAGACATATAGGATAAATATGTGCTTACAGTCACATAGCTGCTTAATAAATGGATTGAGGCCAGATCCCAGGGCTCTTGGCTTAACCACATACTCTTTCACTAGATTACCTGGACAAGCAACATTTATTAATTATCTCCATTAAATGTAAACCACCAGTAGTTACTGTTTCTTAATTGTTCTCTCCTTTTCTTCCTTCTTCTCTCCCTTCTCTTTCTTCTCTTTTTCCTCTTTCCTTTATCCTTTCCTGTCTTCTTTACTTTCCATTTTTTCTTTCTTTAAAATATCACGACATTGGCAGACATTAGTAATCCCTTTGCCACAGAAAACCTAATCCTCACTAACAACGAGTCTCAGTTTTAGATTCTTAATTTATCACATGTTGTATGGTGGGAGTGGGATTGGTGTAAAAATTTCCTCCTTCATAGAATTATTCTGAGGATTAAACTTGATCGTTATGTGAAGTGCTCAGCATGACTTCTAGTACACCGAGAGATTAAGTACTCAGTAAAAGGTAGCTGTTGATGCTGTGGTGTTGTATGCTCAGCAAGTAACAATGAAATTGAAACTGATAAAAAGAAATTCATCCTCATTTCAAAGAGAGGGAAATAGAGTCACAAAATATATAGTCCTGATTTGAGATGAAACCCGGGTATGCTATCAGTTACTTAGGGCTATTTCTGGGCAAATTCCAGTCAAGTTTAATATAGTCCTTGCATATGAAAAGATTTGTAATGGGTTGAAAAATACCCAGCTAGTGGGGAATACATGAATGATCTAGTTAACAATAGGATTGTGAAATCATAATCATGATTTAGTGGAATGGGTTGTTTCTAGTTTATAAACAAGATGGGAAATTATTTAAAGATCAGGACTTAACTAGGGAAATGTCTTTGGATTATGAAAATGAGAATTCTGAAGTTAAAAGCATTAGTAGAAAAAAAAATAAGGCCTGGAGGGAAGAAAGACTTCAGCTATGCCTTTGATCTCTTGGAGTCGATATCAAAAGCCTTCCTTCTAAGTGGAATGCTAGGATCGCTGTTCCTCCAGCAGTGCACCAGTGGAGGCCTCATTCAAAATAGTGACACATCTTAAATCAGGCCTCTCACCCTGGCTGCTGAAATGTTGTTGGGTGTAGACCTGACTTGCAATTGTAGATGAAATCCTATGCCAAATGGTTCAATTACAGTTCAGAAGAAAGCAATGATAGGATAAAGGCAGTATAGGTCCACATGCATTCTGAATGTGGGCAACTTCTGGCATCTCTCAACCAGAGGAGGTGGTTTCCTTTTATTCTCAGAACTCAAGATTGCTTACCCCTCAACATTCAGCCACCCCCACCATCATCCATTTCTCCACATTACTTTGTAGACTTTCTGGACTTTATCTTTCCAAATATAGATTTCCTTGGTTACAGCACAAACCTTCCCCTCCAAAGGACCCAGTATCTGATGCATGTTTTAACATCCCACTTTTATGTGTTAAGTATGTGGTTGTTTAGGAAATAGTTGGAAACTGACTTAAGAATAGGGATATAAAATCCATTTAAGATTTATTTTAATATTGTTGTTCCCCACCCCCTGCCCCCCACGGTCTCAAGCATCTGGGCACTTGGCTGAAGGTTAGTGCAATGACACATGCTTCCTGTCCCACTTAGCCCCCTATTTTCTAATATCCATCCATTTTACTTCCTAGATGGGCATTCTGCCTGAGAATGGGATAAAGCTGGTACACTACCTACCAGAAAATAAATCTTTGTTTTCAGAGAGAAGTATTGAATTGAATCTCTCAGAAGGGGAGGCTGACCCCTTCCCTCCCTTCCCACCCACTCCATCTGGAAGAGAAGAGAAACAGTGAAATTCGAAAGTTGCCAAAGTTTAATTACTTCTACTGAAAGTGCCAAAAAAACACGAAAGCTTATCCTTTAGTGGAAGGAACCCAGAGGGCCCTGTGGACATTTGCAGCAGTCTGTTTGCCATTTGTTTTTTTGGGGTGTGTGTTTTTTTGTTTTGTCTTACTTTTTCTTTTTCTTTTTTTTTTTTTTTTGCTTTTCTGTAGCCCCTGAGTAGCAAATTTCCACTTTCTTTTCTGAGAAGAGAGAGGACAGATTGTCCCTCAGAGACTTCAGAAGGGTGTTTCAGATTCTGCCACTAGAGACAGAACTACTGAGCCACCCCCAAATGTTTCTGCTTTAAGATTCACACAATGTGAAATTTCAGGCAAGCATTTTCTTACACCATTAGCTTATCTTATCGACCATCCACCTATACAAATTGTGTTAAAATTACATCCATTTCTAACAAACTCATCGGGGCCACCTCAGCAGATATTAAAATAGATGTTTTTTTTAGGGGAGCAACAAAAACTCAACAAACAAGCAAAGAAATAAAAATTACAAAGTTGCAATATGAAATTCTAGGCAATTATATGATAATTAACATTCTCATTAAACAACAGTTATCAATTACCTACCATATGTCAGATCTACACACTTTTATTTGTTTTATTATAATTATTTCTCATGACAACCCTGTGAAAGAAGGTAATATTTTCATTTAATAGGTTCAAAGAAAGCTAAATTTTCGTCGAGGCTATGGGACTTGGACAAAGTTACCCATCTAATCACAAACAGATCTAAAACTTCAATCCATGTTTTCTGATCCTGAGGCCAGGCAATATTTACTCCTCAGTTAACTCTCCATTACACAGTGGCTGAACTAGCTTGTGGATCACCACACATTTATCTGCCTCTTCTTTTCCTGTGCTATATTTTCTATGTGCTTTACCTTTTAACAATACCTGTACAGTGGGGTTGACATATACCAACCTTAATTAACAGGTAACACAATTCTCTTTTCTACTTTTTGGTAGGTTGGATAGGCAGGTGAATAAGCCCAATAATTAAAATTATGTATAAATTATTATGAATTGCAATGATTGCTATTTTCACCTTTCTTTTTCTTTTTTATGTTATTTTGTTTATTTATTTTTTGAGATGGAGTTTTGCTGCTGTTGCCCAGGCTGGAGTGCAATGATGCGATCTTGGCTCACTGCAACCTCCGCCTCCTGGGTTCAAACAATTCTCCTGCCTCAGCCTCCTGAGTAGCTGGGATTACAGGCATGTGCCACCATGCCCAGCTAATTTTGTATTTTTAGTGGAGATGGGGTTTCTCCATATTGGCCATGATGGTCTCAAACTCCTGACCTCAGGTGATCCGCCCACCTCAGCCTCCCAAAGGGCTGGGATTACAGGCGTGAGCCACCGCACCCAGCTCACCTTCCTTTCATATGTAGCAGTCAAAACTGGTGACATGAAGAATATCTTTTTTTAAAAGAACAAATTTGGAAGTTGAAGATAGTAAACAACATTGTTTGAAAGAAATACAGCTAACATTCCTTCAGCTTTTAGCAACAAGCCTGTTTTCAAAGGAATGTCCTTTTCATTACAAATGAGACATTGTAGGTTTTCTGTCCTGTTGGTGACTTTTTAAATAAAAAAAAGAGAATCTTACATCTTTAAGTTTTCTGTGAAACCAGCATGCTTTGCTTTTTGATTTCTGATGTCGCTTTCTTTTCAATCTAGTTCTTTGTGGATTTATTGCACAAATCTGTGCAGCCGCTAAAAATTGTCCTTTGATACAATGCAGGCAGTAAGCATTAACTTCTACATTGAGGGAAATAGGTATGGAGGATGATGGTGCAATCGGGGATTGGAAGCAAGTTGGGCTGTATATTTCAAGCTCTTTTCACTTTCTAAATCTTTGATGTACCTTGTTCATTATTAACATCACATGGAATACAGAAATTGCCCTTAGAGGCTAAGACATTGACATTGATTTTGCTAGTCCAATCTCCAGTTGAAGCCAGGTTTTGATTTTTCAGCATATCGCAAAAGGTTCATATTTTACTGACCTGGACTCAGGCTGTGTGTGAGTGTGTGTGTGTGTGTGTATATGTGTGTGTGCATGTGTGTGTGTTGTGTGGTTTGGGCTGGGTTAGAGGAAGCAGCATTGGTTGAAAGAGTAAAGAGGGCCAGGCATGGTGGCTCACATCTGTAATTCCAGCACTTTGGGAGGCCAAGGCAGGTGGATTGCCTGAGGTCAGGAGTTCGAGACTAGCCTGGTCAACATGGTAAAACCCTGTGTCTACTAAAAACACAAAAATTAGCCAGGCATGGTGGCAGGCACCTGTAATCCCAGGTACTTGAGAGGCTGAGGCAGGAGAATTGCTTGAACCCAGAAGGCAGAGGCTGCAGTGAGCCAAGATGGTGCCACTACATTCCAGTCTGGGGTGACAGAGCAAGACTCCATCTCAAAAAAAAAAAAAAAAGTAGAGAAGAAAAGAGTCTGAGTGACAAAGTGTTCTAGTTACTGAATTAATCAGCTTCTATTCTACAGACTGTGGTCTGAGATTTGGCTACTGTGGTTCTGTTTAAGCAAAATGGCATATTTGGGGAAGTGAAAACATTCTTTCTACGATCTCCTTAGAAACAGAGCTCCCTGGTAAATTTGGCAAGGACACTCAACAGTACTGAGTTTTCTGTGTGAATTAGTTTGAGTAAAATATTCAGTAAAGACAGAGAGATGGCCAAAATTATCTTCGTCTAAGTTACACTTCAGGGAACGGATATAAAGACGCTGTTTATTAGTATTTGATGTTATTGGACACCTGATAATTGTTGAACAACTCACCATTAAATAGAATTTAATCTGGTTTTGTTCTGAAATCTTGTTAAGAATAAAGTGAGAATAAAATGGTGTTTAGAGACAAGACACAGAACCAGTCCTGACTCCTCTCTTGAACTCTGTGAAATTAGCATGCTTTGATTAAAGATAATTAACAGGCTTTTCTTTTGGAGCAGGTTTAGATTTATAGAAAAATTGAACAGAAAGTAGAGAGTTCTCATATATCCCCCTTTGTCTCCTCCCAGCTTCCCCTATTATTAACATTTTGCATAAGTGCGGTACATTTGTAACAATGGATAATCCACTATCCGTATTACTAACCAAAGTCCATAGTTTACATTAGGGTCATTCTTTGTGTTGTTCATTCTATGGGTTTTGACAAATGTATAATTACATGTATCCTCCGTTGTAGTGTCATATAGAGTTGTTTTACTGTCTTAGAGGTCCCCTGTGCTTCCCCTACTCATCCTTCCTTCCCCCTTCCCAAACCATTGGTGGAAACTACTGATTTTTAAAAACTCTCTCTATAGTTTTGCCATTTCCAGAATGTTATATAGTTGGAATGATACAGTATGAAGCCTTTTCAGATTGGCTTGTTTCACTTAGCAATATATATTTAAGGTTCCTCCATTTCGTTTTATGGCTTGATAGCTGACTTGTTTTTTGTACTACACATTCCATTTTCTGGAGGTACCACAGTTTATGTATCCATTCACTTACTGAAGGACACTTTGCTTCCAAGCTTTAGCTATCATGAATCAGGTGCAACCAGGGATTGGAAGGCATTTGGGGTTTCTATTTCAAGCCCTTTTTACTTTCTAAATCTTTGATGTACTTGGTTCATTCTCTTGAATGAACCTCCTCTTGAATGAATGCTTTAAACATTTGTGAGCAGGTTTTTGTGTGGACATACAATTTCAACTCATTTGGGTAAATGGCAAGGAATGTGATTATTGTATCCTATGGTAAGAGTATGTTTAATTTTGTGAGAAACCACCAAACTGTCTTTCAAAGTGGCTATGGTATTTTGCATTCCCAGCAGCAATGAGTGAGAGTTCCTGCTGCATCATATCCTTACCAGCATTTGGTGTTTTATATTTTGGCCATTTTACTGGGTGTGTAGTGGTATCTCACTGTTGTTTGAGTTGTAATTCCCTAATGACTTACTATGTTGGACATCTTTTTGTAACCCTTTTTGACATCTATACATCTTTTTTAGTGAGGTGCCGGTTCAGGTCATTTGCCCTTTCAAAAACTGGGTAATTTTCTTATTGTTGAATTTTAAGATGTGCTTTGCTTTTTTGATTTCTGATATCTCAGAGGGAATGTGCTATAGAGGAATAATTGTTGTTATGCAAATTTTGTGTTTCTCAAGTTGGGGTAAGGAAAGTCTAGTCAGTGCATGGACATATTGCCAAAGGTTTATGAATTATTATTTTATTTGAGATGATATCTATAAACCATAAAAGAAACATGTATTGTTAAGCTGGAGGACCACTTTGTAACCAAGTCTTATCATCTGCTTTCTGCACCTGCATTTTCATTAACATTTACAATTGCTTTAACACCAAGTAATGACACAACAGTGACATCATTTGTTTTTAATGCAGTATTTTTAAAACCAGTATTTTATAATCCTGCTAGTATGTGGATATATGATTTGGGATCCAGGACAGCTTTATCCCTTTCTCATCCTGAAGTTCATGTGTTTCTGGAGAGAAACACCAGAAATATCACTACAAGGTTTTGGTCACAAACTACAATAATCTCTACTATGTTAGGGTAAGACTTTCTTTGCCTTGGTTAGACACAGGCTTGAGCTAGACCCAAAGCAGAGAAGAGGGACTGCTCTTTGTCCTTTTCCCCAAATTCACTTTCCAATCTTAGATTTTTAAAGTAGGGGAATGCAAGAGCAAGCAAGAATATTTGCCTAAACACAACCTTCGTTTTTTACCTGTTGATAAGACACTATGCAGAGAAATGTGACTCAAACTGAATAGACTTGCAGCCTTCTCACTGAAAAAGTAAAATGCTTGGGTCCTGAGAGGCATAAAGTGGTAGAGGCAGAGCCAAGAAGGCCTTGAACTGCCTTCCCTGAGAGACCACTATACACGACATGATGCTGAACTGCAGGATTCACCAGCAGAGACCTGGCAGGCATCCAGGCAGGATGACGGCAGCATGCTGGAGAGCTCTGCCCATTGAAAAGAGCAGCTGCTACTCAGTGGCAGTCAGTTGCTGCGTTCTGAAATGTGGGCTCAAGTCAGATCTTCTGATTTTTCAAGGGAAGCTGGAAATCTGATTTTAATGTAAAATCTCCTAATTTTCAAATGCTAGCAATGAGTTTGAACCCTGTGAACATCATGAAACATATCTATGAATGAGATCTGGCCTATCACAGGGCTGCCAGGTTGGTGATTTTTGCTCCACTTGGGTTCGCATTAGTGATTTGCTGACGAGAGACTGCATCTTGGCAAACACGAGGTGGCTATATGGAATATGACACAGGAAGCACACTTTGCATAATTTTCAAGTATGTGACTTTTTTGCTTCCAAACATATTTAACTAAACTGTGCAGGTTGGCTCTTGTGAATGTCATATTACACTCCCTTTCTACCTGCTGTCTGATCCAACCCGCACAAACCCAGACAGAGAGATACATCCTTGAAGGTGTTACTGCCTGTATATGGATAAAGATTGATGAAACCAGCCTTCCTCTTGAGGAGTACTAGATCTCAGGCTCTGCAAGGTAGGAAGAGATGGAAAGAGAAGACACACAAGAAAATCAGAAAGGAGGAGGAATTCAGACCAGAAATCCTAGGAAGCAGATGTTGCTAGGTTGCCGAGACCCAGAGGTCACCAGCTATCAAATGATCTTTCAGATACCAAAGCTGAGAATCACAACTGAGGGCAGGGAAGTCTAGTGCCTGGGCTGATGCACACTTCATTTACTGCTTTCTATATCAGTAGCTGTGGTAGGGAGTATTGACACCTGTGGGGTAGGGTATGTGTGGTTCTAGGATTTAACTTGTGTTGACCTATTCTTGGGTTTAATACCATTTTAGTCGACCCAGGTTATAGAACTCAATCATACGACATATTGTATTGTCTCCCCCAAACACCTCATTCTCATGAAAAGCTTCTTGTTAAAAAATCCATTTATTCTAACAAATAACTTGGCATAACAAACAGAGATCATGTGAGAATTGTTACAACAGCCAGGTGAACAATGCACGCTCCCTCAACAAGTTAGAGGTGAAAAAGATTTGTAAACGATGTACTCTTGTAGGAAAAACAAAGCAAATCAAAACAATCCAGGTGCTCATAACAATTCATCCAGATTTCCCTCGACTGCTTATTAAATGCCAACCATATGCTGAGGTTTTGTGTTCTGTTTAACCCTCTCTCAAGTTTTTATCTTAACTTCAATTGTACCCATTTTATGGATGAGGCCACACTTCTGTGAACACATCACTTGTGCAAGTTCACAGATCAAACAAGTAGCAGAGCTATGCATCCAGAAAGACTACATGCCCCCCGGCCCCAATCTCCACCAATGGAACATCAAACCTTTAATGTCTCTTAGGGGCAAAAACATTGTGTTCTATTAGGGATTTAATTAGACTACTGGTTTAAAAAGCTGATCTCCTCTTTCTATAGCATAATAAATTCAATGGAAGATAGTCATTTCTTCTCTTTTGACACGATAGCACTGTGGTTGTGATATATGTGAATAATTGAATTTCACCACCACCATACTGTTATGTTAATGCCAAACCTTCAACACAGTAGAGTGAGAAAGAGAAAAATTTAGTCAACCCAGTGGTTCTCTGGTCCACATAATATTAAACAAAAGTTTAAGATCAAGCAACATCAAATACTTTAAGAAAAATTAGAATTTTCAGCATGTAATGATGAATTTGAAATGCTTGCCTGGGGCCCTTAGTTGTGAAGAGACACTTTATTGGATGTGAATGTGGAATGTACTTTGCGCGATAGCTAAAAAAGTCAGCTTGGGCCTGCTCACTGTTCTGCCCCAGGGAGAAACAGATAAACAAATGAGTTCCCTAGACTAACTAGACAATATAGTTTAGAGTTCAAAATGGGAAGCAACCAAATCCAAATCATTTCCAGTAAATCTATGGGGAAGAATAAAAGGAATGTTTCTGATTTAGACTTTGAAGGCAAAAACCCTGCTTCACACTTTGTTGAGACATTCCCAGGTAGGTCCAAAATCAGTACTTAATTTCCCTTCCCTAATCGCATGTTTTGCTGCCCTAATCAGATATATATTTTTTTCCTTCTGTGTTTCCCACCATCTTCTTGCCTTTTATCTTTCATGAAGTATTTGTCAAGGTCATGATATTCACACTGTCCTGTGCTCTGGATCAGTGGTTCTCAAAGTCTGTTCCTCGAACTTGCAGCTTCAGTGTCACCTGGGAAATGTTAAAAGTGAAAATGCTCAGATCCACTTCAGAGCTGCTGAATCAGAAACTCAGGAGTGGGATCTGGGGATCTGTGTCTTAACAAGACCTCCAAGTGATCCTGATGCGTGGTCAAGACTGAAACTGTGACTAACCTAGACTGCAAAATTGAGTGGGACTTGTATCTTGTATCTGCTCTTGGTAGCTTGCAATTTGATAATGGGCATTGCATTAAATTATTAGTTTATGATAAACTATATGATATAGATATGCTCAGAGTGTGTGAATGAACAAAAAAGAGCAACAAAATACAAATCAGCGTTTCAGAGGAACTTCCATGACACTTTAAGTTCAGCAACATTTTGTCCAAAGAGTGTTACCTATATATTTGCATATTTGCGACGTGCAGCCCTCTTAAATTAGCAGACACCCCAACCACTGGTGATCCATAACACCAAACCAGGAGGAAATCAAATTCCATTTTGAGAATTTTTCAATATAGATGATGTGAAACCTACCTTTAATGGTTTTGTCTGCAGAGCCATTCAGTTTTTCTGGGGCCTAGAATTTGAACTCAACCCCAAATCAGGAGAAAGACTTAGAGGGAGGAATATTCACCAATCCCGGGAAGAAAAGACTTAGAGGGAGGAATATTCACCAGTCCCGGGAAGAAAGAGTTAATGTCAGATCCTGCAAGGTGAATTGCATCCTGTTGCAATTTACAAAAGAATGTGGAAATCTTTGCTGATTTATTGCAGCCTTTTTTGTCAAGGTATTTTTTCACCCTTGGTAATCTAATCAGAGAGACAACATATATTTCTGTGGGATTTTTTAAACATGATATTCGAAAGGCAACAGAGGCCAGAGAAGTGGTTCTTATTAGGAGAACAAGCCCATTTGTAAGATACTGTGAAAGCAGCAGCTACATGGAAAAACCTCAGAGGCGCAAGTTTACTGTAAACTGAGGGTGAGTCAACAGAACCACAAGACTGCCAAGAAGGTTAATTTGATCCTGCGCCGCATTCACAAGTGGCTGGTATTTAAAATGGCGGCAGGCTGTGAGTGTTCCGCTCAGTAGAGGTCAGAACACACCTGGAGCATTGCCTTTTGTTTTGAGCCTAGTTCAGAGGAATTTAACAAATAAATCCCAAATTTTCAACCCAAATCAGACTCTAGCTTCTCTACCTAGTAATTGTGAGGGAAAGAGAGAACCATCAGCATCAGCTGGAGATAAAACCTCCATAGTGCTCTTCACTTTTGGGGAGATTGTGGGGGGAAGAGCAAGGGTGAGACCCTAAGAGATCTGCCTTTGACCAGCAGCAGGATGCATCACCTCGGTGAGTCTTTGAATATGCAAATAGAAGCACCTGAAGGGTAGCAGAATATACCACCCCAAAATATGCTAGCCACTTTCACCTGAGGATAATTTTTAACTAAAGGCATATTAACAAAAAATAAAATTCTAAGCTCCTGAATAAACTTAGGCTGAATGGGCCCTGCCTTGGCCAAGAGGATTCCAAAAAACCCTGAAAAACTAGTTCAGACCATGATGGGGTCACAGGAGGGGAATGATGGGGGTCTGACATGCCTCATCACACCCTCCTCCCTTTGGAGTTTAGACAAAAGTGACCAGCATTAAAACAGAAATCTTCAGACTGACAAAACAGACTCATTATAGCAAGAAGATACCAAATTCCAACCTGACTCTGGTACAGCATCACAGGACAGCAGGCCCTGAAGGAAATCAAAGTATTTTACACCCAAATATATTTCTTTGACATATTTTGAAATGGCCCTGCAAAGCTGTCTCTTGTGGGGAAAATTTGCACTTAGTAGAGAACCTCCTTTCTTACTAGGTCTTTTCCAGACAGTCTGACACCTTTTAAGGTTCAATAAGAGAATTTTACCATCTATTCTCTCTGAAGTCGACTGGCTACCCGAAGGCTTTATCTACATGACAAGAACCTTGGCTTCTGCAATATCCCTCTCCCCTTAACTTACCTTAACTTAAGCTGATTTCAACTCTTTCAACCAATTGACAATCAAGAAATCTTTGAATCCACCTATGATCTGGAAGCTTGCCTGCTTCAAGATGTCTTGCTTTTCCGGGCCAAACCAATGTATACCTTATATATAATGATTCTTGTCTTTGCCTGTAACTTCTGTCTCCCTAAAATGTATAAAGCCAAGGTGTAACAATCATTTTGGGCACATGTTCTCAGGACCTCCTGAGACTGTATTACAGGCCATGGTTCTTAACCTTGGCAAAATAAATCTCTAAATTGATTAAGACTTATCTCAGATACTTTTTGGTTTACAGGCACCTTAAAGAAGAAAACAAATTAAAGCAGGAATCTGAGTGAGAAGTTTGTTGGTTTTGGAACATGAGATCCAAAACCATCAGAGAACTGCAGCATGGTGAAGGCAGTCGAGGTCCCATGAACCTTTAGGTGACTTTAACTGGATCTAATGGGGCAATGGGACACTGGTTGGTGCCTGGACAGTTAATGGGTGAGAAGACAATGACTGGCATGTTCAAAGCTGCTTAGCCAGATGAGTGGCAGGATGAGCTGTGGACATTTTGCTCAGACAGAAAAGGCTTGCTGTTAAGTACTTAAAGGCTGCCATGTGAAAGAGAGTTTAGGATTATTCTGTGTGTTTATAAGAGCTAGAACTAGGAATCGTAAAATAGGAAATTACCTGAGCCAGACTTCAGATCACAGAAAGTAAGTCATGGGTACTTACCAGCTACCTAAAGAAGGCATGACATTTCCCAGAAAGAGGGCATTTTCTGTCGAGGGATGAAAACAAATATTGGTTAAAGCCCAAGCTCTGCTACTCAAAGTAGGATCCTCAGCAGAGCATCATCTCCATCACCAGGGAGCTTATTAGAAATGCAGAATTTCAGACCCCATCCCAGACCTACTGAATTAGAATACGTAGTACAGTCACATTCTTGAGTGATTCATATACCTGTTAACATTTGAGAAGTCCTGAGTGAAAAGACCAAACTCTAGGGATGTTATTCAAAGTAGTTCAAATAATTAATGGTTAGTTGGATTCCTTTCCATCTCCTAAGGGAGGTGGGATAATGTGCTGCTACAAACTCTGTATGGTAAGGGAAGAAACTTATCCCTCTGAGTTGTTGGTTTTAATAAAAATAAATGTTAAGAGCAGAAGAATGTGCAACCCAGAACTAGTTACCTGGCTCTAGATACAAGAAGATTCTATCTAGCTTAACTTTAAGCATCTATTACACTCTGCCCGGCACTAGGAATAAAACAAAATGAATAATATATGCATCGAGCTCTATGTATTAAACTGTTACACTCTGCCCCTAATGGTTGAAATCATTTACTGAACCTGGGGCTCTTGCCTTTATTTCTGGACGAATTTAGCTCATCCTCATTGTCACTTTCTTCTAGCCCTGCTCTTAATTCTTGATGCTATTGCTGTTCACATGAATACCCAATATCCTGGAATAGTCCACCTCGTTCTATTGTTTTCTTAGTATTTAGCAACTTTAAGCACTTTTAGAAATTATTTTCATATTTAGCATTTGTGTGGTCTGCTTTTCTTTCACTAGAATTATGTGTTTCATTAGTAAGAAGATTTGGGTATGGTGGAACCCTGATGGAGTATTGATAAAACAGGTTTGAAATAAGCTTTGATTTGTAGTGTTTGCCAATCCCTGTGGTGTAAATATTCCTATTGTGGCCAGTTTCAAGCTACTGTTGTGACATCACTGAATGTGACATTAGGAAAAATGTACACAATTGACTCTTGTGAGCTGGCCTGAGCAGCTCCCATCACACGATTGGTCCCTGTTACCTAGAACAGTGTCAACTCCAAGTAAGTGCTCAAAAAATATTTTTTCATCTACCTAATGAGGGAAGGAAGTGGAAAAAACAGATTGTCATATAATCTACTGATAGCAAGAAGAAAGTGTTTTGTAGGCAAAGAGGAGAGACAATTAACAGTAACTTTATGGCCTATTGGAGGCTTCTTTCTGAAGGTGACAACCAAACTGGGTGTGGAGTTGACCAGGCAGTGAAGGTAGTTTATAGAGAATGAGCAAAGTTGTTCTAAGATGAGCAAAGAAAACTAGAGTGGTGAGAGTTCATGGCAGGGCAATTTGGCTAAAGTAATTAGGATGCCAAGAGGATGGGCTTTTAGAAGAGGTTAGGACTTTTAGAAGAGGTTGGGTCAAATGTCTTGAATGATACATAAAGCAGCATGTTGAGGGTGATGGAGAGTCACTGATGAAATCTGAAAGTGAGAATAATTCTAGCATATATGCCTTCCAGATGCCTCTGCCAGGAATGCAGGAGATTAATTCTAGCATTGGAAGTAGAGCAGAGGCCCAGAGAGACTAAAAACAGACTATTGACTAAAAACCAGTCTAGGAAAATATGTGATGAGGGACTGTGGTAAAGACTAGAGTGGAGGAATGAGATATGGGAACACATCTGAGAACTCTTCAGGAGTTGATTTGATGCAGGTGGTGTCCAATGGGATCTGGGGTAAGGAGGAAGAAGGTAAGATGATTAT
>NW_012116021.1:3984151-4055255 GCF_000951035.1 Colobus angolensis palliatus | reverse complement strand
GAGACTCCTCCACCTTAAAAAAAAAAAAAAAAAAAGATGAAGATGGAAAACTTGTCATTGGATTAGATTGGTGGTCATTTTATGATGTTACTATAGAGGTTGGACTGTACAAATTGCAGAGGGCAGAGTGATAAAAGGGGAAAGGAGAAAAGAAAGAGCAAGTAGAGGACACCGTCTTCAAAATACCTGATCAGTGGGCAAATATAGAACTAGACACCTCTTGTCTGATTTTGTTATTGACTTCACTTGCTGTTCGCCCTGGCACAGCTTTATCCTATGCCTACATAATGTTGAGTCACATGATGTTTCCACAGAGTCATAGATTTGGAAATATTGTTATACTTGGCTTCACCTAGACAAAATATTTGGTTGATTAATGAATTGTTACCATTCACCTGTCACTTTGTCACATTTCAGACATATACATTGCTCGCCTGTCTCCACCCCTCAATTTCCTCCTCCTTTTGTAAATTATACTTCATTAAGTTTGACTCAAAAAGAAGAAGGGAAGAAACAAACCAAAAGGGCTAGTCCTTTGTCTTTAGCTGACAGTAAGTATTATGGAAAGGGACCTTTGCTACTTCATCTGTCTCTTCTGCCTCTTCTGTCACCAGGAGCGATTGCTTGCTGATAGGACAGAATTTGCTTTGTAATCCTTTGCCTTTACAAACATCATGATCACCTTTCCAGTTTAAATGTTATCTTGCCTCCTTTAACCTTCACTCTCTGCTCACATGTAAAAATCTATTCCTCAAGTCCCTTCTTAGACTTAGCAAACTACCTTTGGCCTGACTTCTCCTTTGATCTGTGATTTCTAATTGCATTCTATAAGGGGTCCTGCTTTTACACAATTTTATTGACCCTTTAACGGGCATTTGGACTAGTGTCATTTGACAGAATTGATGTTTTTTGCAATCTGACAGCTGTTTGGATTTCAGAGTCAATAGCCAACAATAATATTCTTGTGACCTTTCAGAGTCAACGTTTTCTTCTGCTTTAAGGACCAGACACATGAGATTGGAAAGAACTGCCCAAACTGGCTTTCTTCCGTTCGGTAGGAGGAATGATGCTTCTGACTAAAGTCAGAATGATTTACATTAAAAATATAAAACTCTCTAGTACAGAATTGAGCATGAAATTCCTCCTGTCTACTAATCAATTGTATGTATGTAAATATTCTGTAATTTATGATAAGTTTTGACAATTGGAGCTACAAGTGGTATTGTCAAATTTTAGTTCAATTGGTAAGAATATGGTATTGTCAAAACTGTGATTATAGGTATACTTTTTTATTTTTTAATTTTTAAATTAAAAACTTTTTCACTTCTTGGGCCGTGATATAAGTATATAATATACTAGGTAGACAGTATAAGATTGCTGTTTCATAGATCATAAATTGTTAATAATGGCAATTCTGTATGATTCAACTTTATAAATACACACACACACACACACACACACACACACACACACACAGCCAGAGGGAAAGAGAGATTTTTTTCTTATAATGCAAGTACTTTGCAACAGAAGTTTGATAGGAAAGTGTTGATTTGCCATTTCAAAAACAAAATATATTATTGCTATTGGATCAATGATTATACAATATTTGTGGAATAATACTAAGGACTTCCTATGGGCAAAATATTTTATTTAATCATCACATTTCTATAAGGTAGAAATTGAGTAGGGCTTCTCACTATATTATACTTCTGCCTAAGATTTAACATTTCTCATGCGTATCTTGGAAACTGAAGTCTTGATGGAATATTCATTAGAGGGGCCTAATTATGACCAATGAACAGAAATACTCTTTAATTCCAAACTGTGCAGGATGCTACTAAGTTTGATATCAGAGAAGATAATTTAAATAAAGAAACGGAGGCAAAAGCCATGTCTGCCTAGTCTTGCCTTTAAATAACTGCAATTTTGGTTAAGAATTACTAACTTCTTGGTGCCATGGCTTCTTATTTGCAACCCATTAGGGTGAGGCTAAGGTGATGGAAAGACCTCTCCCCACTTCAGATGGGGCTCATTACATTCATGATGACACAGGCAGGTCTATTAAGGTGATAAAGCTAACAGAGTTGAAATAGCTTTCTCCAGGTTTTGTCCCAGGGCCACCCTCATCAGACTCATTTGGAGCTTTTATTAAAAATATAGATCTCTGGGCTCCAGCTTCAGACCTACTGAATCAGAATCCTTAGGGATGGGGCCTAGGGAATCTGCATTTAAATAGCTTTTCCAAATGCCTGGAATTTTGTTAGTGCTATGTAAATGAATGGTTATGTCATATGTATAGTGCTAATAATTCTTAGGCATCTCAAATTTGAGAACTGCTAAACCAGAGAGTGTGGTAAGACATGCAGATTTATTTGATGCTAGACTCCCATCCTTACTGCACCAGAAAATGGGAAAGTGGATCATAAATTGATCTACTGAAATCTCTGGTAAAGACATGGAGTTTTTCTAAGATGCCTGTTTTGCCCTCCTCATTACAGACCCTCCGTGGATCCTGCTGTCTCAGGCACGTCCCTATTTTGCTGGACCCTCTGGCACTAACTCTTTCTCTTGCTCTACAAGTTCTATTCTACTTTGTAGTTGCTCCTCCTTTTAGAACCCAGAACAAATGTAGGCAGTAAGTATCATTAGAGATCATTTAGGTTCTAAAATATTTTAAAAAATGACTTTCAGTTCGGAAAATTTTGTAGGTCCTTCTGTAATGAGGACCCCCAGGGGTCTGTGGCCACAGCACTGAGGTTCAAACTTCTTTATTCACTCATTCATTTAAAAGCATATATATATATATATATATCAACTGCCTACTATGAATGAGGCACCATACTAGCCCAAGAGATACTTATTATCAATTATAATGTCAAGCATATAAGCACTCAATATATCTTTTTAAATAGACATGACACTGAACCTCCTACAATGCCTTCAATTTACCAGTGACCCATCTACACTTGGTGTGTGGCCTAAGGTCAAAGATGACTTACTAATGTGGAAGAGCCTTTTAAGATCTACCCCCGACTTCAACTTCTTCCCTTTCTGCATGCTTCTTTCTCTCTTTTAATATCCTAAAACAAAATGAAAAGTTCAGTGGGAAATGATAAAGTTCAGATTTCATTAGTTTTTGATGTCACTTTTCCTTGGGGAGAAAAATCACATTTTTGGGTGACCTTTTTAGTTAATTCACAGCTGGGAGAAAATCACCCTTAGTGTCTTTTCTGTTAATAGGTAATTAGACCCTGCTGGTCAGCGCGGTCCTATGAGGTGGGCTGTGTTCAGAGGGTGAACAGAAGCAGAATATGGCACTCGTTCTTTTGACCTCTGATTCCCAGGCCCTGGGCCACAGGGGCCAGTAAAGGAATGAGATCAGTAAGCGACAACTCAGACTGTGACAAGTGGTGAAATAGAGATACAATACCCAGGGCAGAGAAGGCTCACTGAGGACCTGGGAATTAGGGAAGGCCTCTCAGAAGAAGGAACATTTGGATTGAACCTTAAATAATATATGACTAAACTTCAAAGGAACTGAGATGTACATGCACACGCAGAGAGAGTGGGCAAACTTGATTTCTACAAGAGTCTACTCCTGGATATCCCTATAACAGAGTTAAGTCACATTTCTGCTATCAGGACCCAGTCTTTACTGCTGAAGGGCTTTCCAGACTCACTAGTGTTAGCCACGTAACTATTCTTCCAGAAACGCTGGGTGAAGACGGATCTCAGAGCGTTTTTATTAAAACACTGTGGTCTCCAGTAATATCACTTATTTGTAAGTTTCCCAGATGGAAAAGGTCCACAAAATTGGTGGTGTCAGGTACAATTCCCATAAGTAGAAGATGAAAAGAATGATCCATGAGGTCACATCCAGTCTGTCTCTGGAGGATCAGGGCAGGAGGATTCCGGGATGTATTTATTTTCTAGCACTCTGTCCAGCTCAGACTTACATGTTTACATTTATATAGCACCTTTCCTCAAAGGAAATGACTTCACTCATGGAACAGCGAAAGGTCATTTGAAATTTGAGTTACATAGAGAAGCAATAAACTTCACCCTATCAGAAGGTTGCGCTGAGACTTTGTGAATGATCCTTTGTGGATTGCACCCCATCACTCCCACTTACCTGCTTGCCTGCGTGAGATTTTGTATGCTGTTCCACACTTGCCTGCATACTGGCCTCTCATCTCCTCCCAGACAGCTCCTCTGGCTTCCCCAGTGACCTTAATTATCACCTCATCAAGGATACATATTTAGTGCTTTTAATCTGTCCCCAGAAATCAATCTATCCTCTGCATGCATTACTTTTGTTTAACCCTTTCGTCAATTTCCTACCTTACCCTGGTGCATTTCTACTTTCTGTTTGAAGTGACTCGGAAATAATCTATCTTCTCATTAGAGCCTCGTAAAAAGGGACTTTGCAACCTGCCAGCTATGTGATTTTTTCCACCTCTGAAAGTGAACTTCGAAATGATAGTAGCTCCTTTTTTTTTTTTTTTGGCTATAGCATTGTATGACTGGTCTAAATCCGACTTGCTGCCTGCGTGTCTCTCTTCGTGACTCCTTTTCAAGTCGGCTGTGTGCTTTGAATATTTCTCTTCAAAGGGAGGGGCTGCTCTTTCCCTCCAGTTAAATCTCTCTTTATTATTTTCTACTCTCATAGCTATTGCTGCTAAGTTCCTCTGCATCTTTCTTCTCATTTTCCTGGAATTTGCACCCCTTTCTATTTGGAGTCAGCTGAGAGTTTCTTTTTTGTGAGGTCTTCTTTGCACTTTGGCCATGAATATAGATGATACTATGACCAAAGGTAACAACTATGCTTGCAGATTTCGTTTGGTTATAGGGTTCTGCTTTTACATCTTTCTATATTGTTATAATATGTCGATCAAGGATGGCTCCTCTGCTATAGAATTCAGGGAAGCGAACTGGAATAGTGGAATGAGTACATGCTTTGGAGTCAACAGATCCAGTTTCAAATCCTTGCTCTGCCATTACCAGCCCAAGATTTTGTGTTAGTAAAATAAAGATACTGTAACAAACTATTATAAACAGGATGGCTTGAAAGAAATTTATTGTCTCACAGATCTGGAGGGCAGAAATCCCATTCCACATTTCTTGGCTAGCTTCTGGTAGTTGCCAGGAATCTGTGGCACTCCTTGCCTTGTAGCTGCATCGCTTCAATCTCTGCCTGCATCTTCACAGGGCCATCTTCTCAGTGTGTCTCTGTGTCTCTCCTTTTTTTGGAAGGATAATAGTCATTGCATCTTGGACTCACTAAAATCCAGTATATCTTGAGATCCTTAATTACATCTGAAAATACCTTATTTCCAAATCAGCTCACATTTATAGGAACTGGGATTTAGGACTTGGAGATATCATTTGGAGGGATGCTATTCAACCCAATACAGTCTTAGTCACGTTATTTATTCTCTCTCACACTCAGTTTCCAGAATGGTTGTTGAGAGAAGTAAATCATAAAATGTTTTGAGAGCCTCTAGCATCATGGCAGGCATATAGTAAGTGATCAATGAATATTAATTCCCTTTTCCAAAATGTCTATTACTCCTTTGGTAGGACTTTTTAGAAAACAAATACAATCTTGTTTTACAGACTAGGACATTTTTAAAGATCTAGTGCTACATCACTATATGCAATTTGGAAACCAGCTTCCCTCTGAATAATTCAAGACAAAGTTGAAAACTTTGATAAGAAAGGGGTTGGCCAGGTGTGGTGGCTCATGCCTGTAATACTCGCACTTTAGGAGGCCGAGGCAGGCTGATCACCTGAGGTCAGGAGCTCGAGACCAGATTTCACCAGACCATGGTGAAATCTCGTCTCTACTAATAATACAAAAAAAAAAAAAAATAGCTGGGTGTGGAGCTGGGCACCTGTAATCTGAGCTACTCACGAGGCTGAGTCAGGAGAATCTCTTGAACCCAGAAGGTGGAGGTTGCAGTGCACCGAGATGGCACCATTGCACTCCAGCCTGGGTGATAAGACTGAGACTTCATCTCAAAAAAAAAGGGGGGGTGGGCGGGGAGGAGCAGGGATCTACACAAAAACTAGACAGGCCTAACTATTTTTTTAGTCTATAAATATTTACTGAGCAACTACTAGGTACTAAACACTGACCAAAAGAGACAAGAGACAAGTCATCATGGAAAGATATAAAAATGACAATAACACAGAACTACGAAATATAATTTCAAGTAGTAGTAAATAAAATAGAGACAAATGAAACAGGATGAAAGGATGGAGCACTTTGAATGGCAGGAGAAATGATGACCTTTGGAAAGGTAACATTTAAGGCAAGTTCTGGATAAAGTGAGGGGTTATCCCATGCAAGGGACTAGGGGACACATTCTCGACCAGCAATCCTCAACCATTTTGGCACCAGGGACTGGTTTCATGGAGGACAATTTTTCCACAGACAAGGGGTAGGGCATACTTTCAGGATGATTCAAGGGCACTATTTACAATGGACTTTATTTTTATCAATATTACATTGTAATATATTTTGAAACAATTATACAAGTCACCATAATGTAGAATCAGTGGGAGCCCTGAACTCATTTTCCTGCAACTAGACAGTCCCTTCTGGAGGCCTGGAGGTGATGAGAGATGGTGACAGATCATCAAGCATTAGATTCTCAAAAGGAGCAGGCAGCCTAGATCCCTCGAGGGCACAGTTCACAATAGGGTTCGCACGCCTATGAGAATCTAATGCCACCACTGATCTGGCGGGAAGTAGAGCTCCAGCAGTAATGCAAGTGATGGGAAGTGGCTGTAAATACAGATGAAGCTTCACTCGCTCACCCTCCACTCACCTTCTGCCTAATAGGCCATGCAGTGGTATCAGTTGGGGACCCCCATTCTAGACAGAAGGAATCGCAAGTGCAAAGCAGGACAGTCAGGGTGTGTAAGGCAGTGGGGTATGGGGAAGGGTTTGGAGGAGGCAGGAGCCTAATCATGTAGAGCCTGGTTGGCCAGGGTTGGGATGGGGCCATCATAAATGCTGGATGGGATCCAGTGTGGCTGGCAGAGCACAGTGTTTGAGGGCAGCAGCTGCTGCTAGCTGTAATTCAGAAAGGCAGCCGGCAGTGTGAACTGAGACCACTGTGGCTGGTTCTCCAGACACTGGGACAGTTGTCTAGGATATGCAGAACTTTTGCCTCATTTTTCAACTCTCGGCTCTCTCTACTGCCATTCTCTTTGTTCACTATCCAAACTGTCCTCCAGCCATAGGAATATCATCAGCTGTGGATGCTTGTTCTTGCTGTCTTTATTTTATTTTTGTTATCTGATAGAAGCAGACAGTAATACTCTGAGATACTTCTAGGAACCAGTATATGACAAGAGATGCTTTTCACCCCGTCAGCTCCTCCACGACAAATGACATGATAGTGCTTTTCTAAATAATTTTGTAATCATTCCAAATCCTGTTCCCCCAAAACAAATGATGTGACAGTGATTTTCTAAATAATTTTATAATAATTCCAAATCCTGTTAAGTGAGTGCATGCAGTTCTGTGGATTTTACTGTCTATTCACCTGAAACTAAATTCTGGTGGGCTTTGTTGTGCAGTTCACCTAGAAGAGGCGCAATTAGATGCAATCTCATTCTAGTCTGACAAACTGCTATGCTAAATACTTTCATTAAAAACTATTTTCTCAAAGAATAAAAGCAAGCATAAAATATAAACTAGGGCTCTTTCCATAAGAGAAAGAATAGAAATTGAGAGGAATGGGAGGAAGGGATGCTGAGTGAAGAAAAGCTGAAAAAAAGCATGGAAAGTCAAAGAAGCACACACATATGTGAATAGCATCATCTAATTGTCCTATAATGAATTGTCCTATGTCACAGCATGCCTGTCAAATTCTTGTAGACTTCTCTAGGCAGGCAGAGGAAGGTAATATTCTAGTTCTCATTATTGGCAAGTCACAATCAAGAGCAAGTCAATTGAATGTTAAAGTTTGAGTCTAGCTGATATTGATAGATGAAATGTAATACAACAGTATGTGATACTTATTAGCCTTTTGGTGAAGCTATTGGGCATGGAACACATTCAAAATGCAGTAACATTTATTGGGCACCTACAGTATACAATGTCCTTGGTTTGGGTAAGGCTGCATGGAATAGAAGACGTATCCCCTGTCCTCTGGAAGGGTTCAGTATCGATTCTGAGTCATTTCCTGTGGCCTTCACTTTTTCAGTTCTTCATATCTACTTTCTTGGAAGGTATTCTCAATTAAGGCTCAAAAGGTTGCAAATAAATTTAATTAAGGCTGGAAGCGGTGCTAGGCAATGGAGGAGTAGTGAGCCTGAGTTGCAGCCAAAAGGTGGAATAATCCACAAACTCAGGAGAGCACCCTTTCTTCCCCGGCAAATGCCCAGTGCACTCTTTGTTTTATTAAGGGACACTGCTGTGATGAGCCGACCTGGCCACAGGGTGTCACAACTGCCCCAGGGACTCCTCTACACACTCGGGAGGGAGACAAGGTCTGAAAGGTCAGACGCCAGCAGCTTGTTGCTCCCTCTGCTGCCCACATTGCCAAGTGAGTCAGCCCTGAGTCAGCCCAGCTGCGCAAAAATCATCCAGAATGTCACGGCTGCCAGGGCCTGACCGAATGCCTTCAGAGCTGCTCACCAGGCTCTGTGTGGCTCTCGGTCTAACGGAGGGGATAGACATTTTGGCGGTGCCCGAGAGTGAGATAAGGGACTGGTGACAACCCGACACCCACGCAACACTGGCTTCCTCATAGGCCTCCAGTCATTGGACCAGGTTTGTTCCTGGAAGAGTCTGCATCATTTATTTGGAGAAGGACCAGGAAGGGGGTCAAAAGACAATGATTTTAGTGGTGGCTCTGCTCCCTTCAAGTTGGGGACCTTCAGCCGCTGAATCCACAGAGATGCGCCTCAGTTTCTCCATCTGCAAAATGAAGGTGGATCCTTTCAACTTCTAAACATTAATGAAGGATTGGCCATGTCTTATTTAGTTAGACATTTCAATTTCTTTCTCTTTTTTTGGCTCTGGCAGTCAGCCTCCAAGGTAGAAGAAATTATCCTTTTTTTTTTTTTTTTTAACAAACACAGAAACTGAGGGCCTGTGAGGCTAAAAAAAGGTAATCAAAAGGGAATACAGAGGAGACATTTTAATCCAGATCTGTCCAGATTAATCTCACTGTAATTAGGGTGTTCATTTACAAACTACACACAAACCTTTTGTGACTCCTGGTAACTGAGTTTTAGACATGATGAGATGAAAGACACAGAGAATATGTTTGAATAAGGCTCATGAAAAGTAAATTCTGGATCTTTGGGATAGAAGCTAAGGGATATTTGTGAATCAAATGGTAGTAGCAAAATGGGTCAAGAATGGCAGGTAAAGGATAAACAGAAGAGAAACACATTTTAATAATACTCAACCAATATTTATTAAGTTTCTCCCCTGAAAAAGTTATTGTTTAGGGTGGCAAAAGACATGCAACCCTTGAGGCAGCTGAGAATCCAGCCATGCCAATATCCAAATGCAAATAAAGGCAAGAAAAAGCCAGGAAAGAGACAAGCAAAGTACTGCAGTATTCAAAGAAGAATTGAATGAAGAAACCATATCCCATTGGTGGAACTTGGAAGGCACCAGGGAGAAAGTTTCAACTGAGTCATAAAAATAGTAGAGTATCAACAGGTAATAACACAAAGGATGAGCTAGCTGGAAGAAAGAAACGCATGAACAGAAGTCAGGAAAAAAAGGATTGCATTTGGTTGTGGAAGACAGTGTAGCAATTCCTCAAAGTCCTAAAGACAGAAATACCATTCGATCCAGCAATCCCATTACTGGTTATATACCCAAAGGAATATAAATCATTCTATTATATAGACACACACATATGTATGTTCATTGCAGCACTATTCACAATAGCAAAGACATGGAATCCACCTAAATGCCCGTCAATGATAGACTGGATAAAGAAAATGTGGTATATATACACCATGGAATACCATGCAGCTGTAAAAAAGAGTGAGACCATGTCCTTTGCAGGAACATGCATGGAGTTGAAGGTCATTACCCCTAGCAAACTAATACAGTAACAGAAAACCAAACACAGCATGTTCTCACGTTAAGTGGGGGCGAAACAGTGAGGATACACGAGAGGAACAGCACACACTGGGACTTTTTGGAGGCTACAGGGTGGGAGGAGGGAGACGATCACGAAAAATAACGAATGGGCACTAGGCTTTATACCTGGGTGATGAAATAATCTGTACAACAAACCCCTATGACACAAGTTTACCTGTGTAACAAACCTGCACACAAACCCCTGAACTTAAAATAAAACTTGTGTTTTTAAGAAAAGAAGGGGTTACATTTGGAGAACAGTGAAGTCTATTCTGAAGTGAGTGTGTAGGGGACATAGCACTGGAAAAGTTCATCAGAAATCATATTGTAGAGAGCCTTCCTAAAAGACAATTTTGAGATTGGTGGACAATGGAGAACCAATACAAGTGGAATATACTTTTTTTTTTTTTTTTTTTTGAGACAAAGTCTTACTCTGTCCCCCAGGCTGGAGTACAGTGGTGCAATCTTGGCTCATTGCAAACTCTGCCTCCCAGGTTCAAGCATTTCTCCGGCCTCAGCCTCCCGAGTAGCTGGGGCTACAAGTGCCTGCCACAACGCCCAGCTATTTTTTTTTTTTTTTTAGACAGAGTTTTGCTCTTGTTGCCCAGGCTGAAGTGCAATGGCACAATCTTGACTCACTGCAACCTCTGCCTCCCGTTTCAAGTGATTCTCTTGCCTCAGCCTCCCGAGTAGCTGGGATTATAGGCATGCACCACCACGCCTGGCTAATTTTGTATTTTTAGTAGAGACAGGGTTTCTCCATGTTGGTCAGGCTACTCTTGAACTCCCAACCTCAGGTGATTCGCCCGCCTAGGGCTCCCAAAGTGCTGGGATTACAGGCGTGAGCCACCGTTTCTGGCCTAATTTTGTATTTTTAATAGAGATGGGGTTTCACCATGTTGTCCAGGCTGGTCTTGAACTCCTGACCTCAGGTGATCTGCCTGCCTCAGCCTCCCAAAGTGCTGGGATTACAGGCGTGAGCCACTGCACCCTGCCTGATATAATTTTTATAAATAAGTTTTTGCCTATTATCTGGGGATAGATGCTGGAGACAGGAGATGGGATGCCAGAGGAGAGGTTAGTAAAAGAGTCCTTAAAATAATCTGGTGACAGAGGTGAGAAAGAGGAAGTGTTAGAGATACCAAGGTACAAATGTGAAGACTTGGCCTCTGATTAAACACAGGTTCTGGAGTATTGGAGACAGGGCAAAGAGATGGTGGAGATTTTAAAAACCTCAGTGGGAAAATGAAGGTGCTATTAGGATAAGCAGAAATATCATAATGAGTGGCAAATTCCAAAAATTTTACAAGAGGAAATAGATAAAGAGAAAAGAAGTATACAAATGCAACATTGGGAAGGATTTATGTGATGCAGTGAAAGAAAGAAAGTAAAGCTAATGAAAAAGAGAACCCAATAGCCGGAATATACACTAAGGAAGGAAGAGAGAGTTCCTTGAAGAAAGCAGCAGGGTCAGTAGTTGCAGGGACCTTAGGGATTGAGGGGGATTGAGACAAAGCCTTTGGAAGTGCTGTGACAGTGCTGTTTTCACATCTTTGCCATTTTCTCTGAACACAGAGAAATTCTGTCTGTGCCTGTGTATTCGTAGCCTCCAACACAGCGTCCCGCCCGTCAAAGGCGCTCAGTGAATGTTTGCTGAATGGAGAAAGGAAAACACAGACACACGGCTATTTAGGAGAGCTGTAGGAATGGAAACAAAGGCGTTAAAGAGGGAGTGCCTTCTGAGTCTTGCAGGTGTCCTCTGTCTTTCCAGATAGTTCTGGGGAGAAGGCAGTTCTGGACTAGTGCAGTCCTTGCAGACCCTGAGCATGCATCAAAATCACTTGTAGGCTTGTTATGTAGATCTCTGGGCCCCACCCCTAGAGTTTCTGATTTGTAATAATTGGTCTGAAGTGAAGCCCCTACATTTCCATTCTAACAAGTTCTTGGATGGTGTGGAGGCCACTGGTTCAGTGATCATGCTTTGAGAACCCCTGGGCATATGAAAATATCCCTGTATATTCAGTTAGAAGACCTAGTTTGAATCCCAACTCCTTATTTGCTCTTTGTCTTGAGGTATTTCTGTTCGTTTCTTTTCTCATATGCAAGATGAGGGTCTTACCTAGAACATAGCACTGATAGGCGCGTTAAATGAAATCACAGTACTTGTCTAAAACGTGTTTGTTGAACTAATTTTTTTCTTTAAAAAAATTTTTGAAATTTTATTTTTAAATGTCTTCAGCTTTACAAAGGTACAATTGACAAATAAAATTTATACAGTGTATTAAAAGTGTACAACATGATGTTTGATATACATTGGGAAAGAATCATCACAATCAAGTTAATTAATATGTCAGTCACCTTACATGGTTAACTTTTTTGTGTGTCTAATGAGAACACTTAAGATCTGGTCTCAGCAAATTTCAGGTATACCATAGCTGCTTATTAACTATGGTCACCATGCTGTACATTAGGTCTCTAGAATTTACTCATTTTATAGCTGTGAGTTTATACCCTTTGACTAACATCTTCCCATTTTCTCTACCCTCTGGCCCCTGGTAACCACCATTCTACTTGGTTTCTATGAGTTCAACTTCTTTACATTCCAATAAACATTTTTAAGAAAATAAAGATTGGCTGGAGCTTGAGAAAGTAACAGGAAGGAAAAAAATGTGTTTATTTTTCTTATTTAAGAAATGCCAAGATGCATGGCAAATGCATGTTTGTTGGGCAAAGATTTAGTCTGAATTAATGGATCTCTGTGGAATAGCAGTTAATTTTAGAGCTGGCATGAGTCTTATGATTATCTACATATCGGTCAGTTTGTGTGAACAGGACATACAAAGCCTAAAGGCAAGCTTTATCATCTTGCATATACAAAGTTAACCATAGCACTCAAACCCCACACATTCAGAATAAGAATAAAATAATGTACCCTTTGAATCATCCATAGATGTGTAATTTGCTTCCAATAAAAATGGAGATGAGGTTGCAGCTAGATAACCATCAGCTTCGTCCAAGGTACAAAGGTTTAATTTTTTATGTTTGCATTTAGTCATTTTTATAGTACTGGCTTCTTGGCTCATTTCTGAATAAATCTAGGCAGCATTGAAACAAATGCCAAAGAAACAGGAGAAAAAAAACCCTCTCAGAATTTCCCGTTCATATTTATAGTGATTTGACAGATACTGCATTTCCTTTATTTCAGGCCCTAATCAATTCATTGCTAAAAGGAAAAAAAGAGAGAGAAGAAAACAGATGAAGAGGAACAATTTGTATGGGGCTTCTGGTCATTACCCTTCTGTTATAACTCTCATTAGTAGAACTAATTAGCATTACATTAATAAATATAAGAATAGAGGATACAGCAGCCGAAGCAGATGCTTATTGCAATTGCAGATACATTGCTGCCATTTGCTTGTTAAATTCAGCATCTTTAATTCTGCAATGTGCTGCTTTGAAGAGGATGAAAAGGACCTCCTTATATGAATCTTCCTTCTATGTGGTCAGGATGCAAGTCATAGGGTGAGGCAAAGTGGCCACGTCTGTCCAGCTTCCTTTGTGTACAAGGTTGATAACTACGCTTTGTGTCGATCCCTCAGGCATTATGAATCCGGATCCTTCATGTTCTAATCTTGCTCGCCGCTTGGCTGTTGGTGAGACGGTGGCCCCAGCACTGACAAAAAGAACCAGCCTGTTCCATGATAGTTTCTGTGGAACTCAGCGTTGATCACTTGTGTCACTGTACTAACAGGGACACCTGAATGGCTCTGTCATTAATAATAGAATGGAGACCCAGAGTGCAAAACAGACTCCATAGGCTGACTCCCACACTTAGAGGAGGGAAATTAAGGGCAATAAGTGCTAAGATGCAAGAGAGGGAGTGCTGTGCTCCTCAAAACATTAATCTTATGCAAAGAATTACCTAGGCATTGTGTTAAAAAGCAGATTCTGGATCCACAAGCTCTCACCGATGCAGGTGCTGCTGGTCTGTGAGCCACTCATTGAGTTATCTTAACTCCCTTCCCTTCTCTCACCTGAGTGAGGGGTGCATTTCAGCTTCTTCAATTTAACCTTCTGTCTTCTGTGACAAGAACAATGTGAGCTCTGCTCAGATGGCTCCAGAGGACAACATAGCTATTTTTTTCCAAAGTAACAAATAAGTAAATAAATAAGTAAATTAGCAGGATTGCTAAAAGCCCCTTAATTTTTCCTTTCAAAAAGTAGAGGTAAGTAAAAGCAAATGAACCAGTAAGCACTGTTCAGTGATGCCAGTGGGGGATGTCTCTTTGTTCATCCTAACCTTAACTATTAGTTTTTAGGAATGGATTCTGCAAGATTCTTATATCTGTTCGAACCCTGGGAGTGCATCAACAGATCACACGAGGAGGTGTGGAGCAACATGCTATTTTAATGAGCACCTGATTGCAGGCGGGCTGAGGCCTAAAATGGCGTCAGCCCCAAGTGAGAACGGGGCAAAGGTTTTATAGTCTCCTGTAAACAGGAAGTGTCCTAGTCTGAAGTAACTGCTACGTTGTACCTGGATGACCTCTTTCTCCATCTTCAGGGGTGTCTTCCAACCAGGGTAGATGTCTTCCGTCCGGCTCTCTTCCTGCTTCTGCTATCTGGCCGACGCACGCTGCTGACACAAGTGGCCTTAGGCCTTGGGACTGGGCCTGAGAAGGGAGGAGTTATTCATCTCCTTAAGTTTTCAAGTCCTGGGGAGAATCTTACAGCTTCCTCTTGTCATGGCTTCCTAGAGGGAGACGTGGGTTTGGGGAGAAAAAAAGAGTCATATTTGTTAAGCACTCTTTGTGCTCTATGCTTAACAAACATTTCAATTTTTAATCGTAGCAACAGCCTTAAGGGGTCAGTAATAGCACATGTCAAAGATAAAGGAACTCAGAGGAGCTGAGAGAGATTCAGAGAGATAGTGTGACTTGCCAAAAGCCAAGTTTACTGGGAAGACCTAAAGCCCATATTCCTTTATTTCTAAGAAACACGTTTCTGACTTATTAATTCTTTGAGACCTGTAGTTTGAGTTGGGACCTGCTGGCATCTTTTACTTATCTCTTGCATCATTTCTCAGATGTATGGGGCAGTCTGCTAATGGAACCTCCTGGAAGGATGAACACACTGCCTGATGGGAGCTCTGGTTCATGGGAGTTCCCAGGGAGATGCAGAAAAAGGCTGTTTAGGGTAGCTAGAGGGTCCAGTGGGTTCTCAGCCAACCCCAGGTTCTGAATCTGTTCCTATCTGAATGGAGCCAAGAGCCTCCTGCTGCTGCCTCTGCCTCCATCCCCGATGATTTCTTTCCTTGGTTCTCATTGGGTTCCCTGCTTCCTACTAGTTTTAAAAGTTAATTAGGTTGGCTAGGTGCTGTGGCTCACACCTGTATTCCCAGCACTTTGAGAGGCCTAAGGCAAAAGGATCTCTTGAAACCAGGAGTTTGAGATCAGCTTGGGCAAGCCTAGGGAGACTCTTTCTCTACAACTTTTTTTTTTTTTTTAAAGTTAACCAGGTGTGGTGACTCATATTTGTAGTACCAGATACTTGAGAGGCTGAGGGAGGAGGATCACTTGAGACCAGGAGTTCCAGGCTGCAGTGAGTTATGATCATGCCATTACACTCCAGCCAGGGTGGCAGAGTGAGACCCTCTCTCTAAGAAGAAAAAAACAAAAAAAAGTTGGCCAGCCGCGGTGGCTCATGCCTGTAATCCCAGCACTTTGGGAGGCCAAGGCCGGGGAGTCACTTGAACCCAGGAGTGAGCTGAGATCTCGCCATAGCACTCCAGCCTGGGCAACAAGAGCAAAACTCTGTCTCAACAACAACAACAAAATGTTAATTATGTGTATTTGAATTATGTAGTTGCCACTCATAAGAAAGGGAGGGAGTTTTGTAGACCACCGTACTATTCAGGTTGCTCAGACCTTGCTTCTGGATGTCTCATCAAGATTCCCTCACTTCCAACCTTACTACCGTGACAATAACTCAATCTCATCATGGTTTTTTTTTTTTTTTTCTTTTTCTTTTTCACAAAGGCTTCCTTCTTTGTGAGCTCAAACTAACCCATGTAATTTTTAGGTGGTGTTGCCTATAAGTAAGGGCTTCTGAGCAAGTGTATTCATTGCCACTGCTCTTCAAATACACGTGTAGTGTTAGGGATTTCTTCTGCCAGCATAGTTTTTTTTTTTTTTTTTCAGTTAATTTGCAAAAAAGGTTTTGCTAATGCTACTGCTTTTTTTGTTTCTTACCTTTCTTGTCATTATGGATAACTTTTGCTTCAAACTAACCGTACTCCATTCACTTGCATAGTTCAGTTGCCAACCAAAAAGCCTACAAAAACACAAAAGCAATATTTGAAGACAAAATGAATGAGAACTTTCTAGACTTGATGAACATTGTGAAATGTAACATTAGGTAGATGTAAGCCATTCTTTATATGATAAATAAAAATAAATCTACACTTAGACAAGTAGTAAGAATTCAGAACAATAAAGACAAAGTATCTCGAAAGCAACTACAGAGAAAACACAGATTGTCTACCATTTAATACTTACAAGAAAGTGGTGCAGCTCTAAAAAAAAAGCTGTGTTGTGTGATAATGAATGGATAGAACTCAGGCGAATGTTAGCTTTTATGGTTTCTTGCACACACATTAATTATTGCCTATATCATTAAGACATATCAGATTAATTTTGCTGTGTTTAGTTGCACTATGAATTTTTTTAATGTAATATGGTCACCTGCTACTAACTTAAAAGAAAAAAACTCGATCAACAGGACCTCTTTATGAAATAATATATATACTGTAACATTCGACAACATGGATTGTCTTTTATGTACTTTGTTTATTGGGAAGTA
Organism: Colobus angolensis palliatus; assembly: GCF_000951035.1. Lineage (NCBI taxonomy): Eukaryota > Metazoa > Chordata > Mammalia > Primates > Cercopithecidae > Colobus > Colobus angolensis. Next base: position 4,038,271 of record NW_012116021.1, on the reverse strand, counting down.
CTTACAATGCTTCATATATAGTAAACTCTCAATAAATAAATACTGCTGAAAGAATATTAGAATCTTTGCTTCTTCGCAGAAGTTTTATTTTAAATTTTGATGGTTCTTTATATAGGTGTATTCTAAGTGGGATGAATTAATCCCAAGGGAGTAAAAAATCATTCTCTGAAATATTTGGAAAAAAATGTTAGAACTTCTGTCTTACATTTCAAACATATTTTAGGGGATGTTTTATACTATATGCTATCTTTTATAGATTATATACAGTAACATGTATAAATACAATATTTTATGTGTATATATATGTCACATATATATATATATAACTTTATAAATAATCTACCACATATAAAATAAGGTGAATGCTCAAATGCTAATAGGCATGCAAAATCAAAAGTGTTTGGCATGCAAATCAATATCACTAGGAGATACCACTTCACGCCCATTAAGATGGCTAAAATAAAAAGACAGAAAATAGCTAGTATTGGCAAGGACGTGGGGAAATTGGAGCCCTCATACTCTGCTGGTGAGAGTGTAACATGGTGAAATCACTTTGGAAAGCAGTGTGGCAATTCTTTAAACTGTTGAAAATAGAGTTACTATATGACCCAACTCTTCTGTGGCTGGGTGTATATGCAAGAAAAGTGAAAACATATGTCCACACAAGAATTTGTATATAGGTGTTTATAGTAGTACTATTATAACCACCAACAAGTAGAAACAACCCGGAAGCCCGATAACTGATGAAGGAATAAACACAATGTGGTATATCCGTAGAGTGGATTTGATGGAAAGGAATGAAGTACTGATACATGCCACGACATGGGTGAAGCTTAAAAACATTATGCTAAGTGAAAGAAGCCCATCACGAAAGACCACACAAAGTACAATTCTATTTATAGGAAATGCTCAGAATAGGAAAATCTATGTAGACAGAAAGTGGATTATGGGTTGCCTGGAGCTGAGGAAATGGAAAATGGGAAGTGTCTGCTAATGGATTTGGAGTTTCTTTTTGAGGTGATGAAAATTTTCTAAAATTAGATAGTGGTGAGGGCTGTACAACTCTGTAAATATCCTAAACAAACTTGTGTACTCTAAGAGGGTGAATTTTATAATATGTAAATTCGTTCTCAATAAAACCATCATTAAAAAGAAAAATGTGCTAGGAAACCACTACTTTAGATAAATTCACACAAACTTGATGAAGCTAATATAACTGAAAAGACCCTGGCAATAAAAATGTTCAGTTTCATTTGTATTATGTTGCCCCATTTGTTTTTTCTCTCTTCTAAATAGCATAATCTCTAAAAGACATTTTTTTCTTTAAATTATCTCTGTAAGCATTGACTTAACAAGAGATGGCATGTTTCATTTTGTGTACCCTCATGGTGTCTAAAGGGAACACCACTAGATGTATATTGAAAAATTAGGACATTGTGCATAAACAAAACTGATAAAATTGTTCTATGAATTAGGAGAAAAGTATTTTTTATCAGATTTGTAATGATATATTCTCATTTAAGAGGCTGTGGAGAAAAGAATGAGTGCTTCATATTTTCTTCTCTTAAGACTAAAAGAACTAGAGTTTACCCATAATTTCTTGTCTTGCCCTATTTTGGGGTGGCAGGGGATATAATAATTTCTTCTTTCTCCTCCCCTCCTCTCCCCTCCTCCTCCTCCTCCTCCTCTTCCATCTCCTCTTCTTCCTCTTCCTCTTCTCGTTGCTGTGTAATTACCAAGGGCAAAGTACTATTGCCTTCAACTGTGATTCAGGTTGCTGTGAAGGTAACTTAGAGGAACAGCTCACTGTTTTGGCTCTCTGTTTGAAGGCTAATGTAACAGACTCAGATCAACATGTGATATTCCTGCCAGGCTGGTCATTTAAGGATCCTGATGTATTTGAGAGTTGTCTTGTGTTCTTACTCGAGGAAAAGTAGGTATGCTGGGTCTAGGAGTAAATATAGCTTTTGTGGGGCTTTCATCTGATAACATTTGGGAGTTCCGCTATAAGAAAAAGATTACATATTACAAATATGAAAATAGTTACATAAATGAATGTTTATTTAGAGTGACGAAAGATACCACACATCACATAGGTAAACATGCTGCCACATTCCAACATGAGATTAAAAAACATAATTTATTTCAAGCATTGTGTCTCATTCCTCTCTCTTCTCAGTGCCAACTACCAAAGGAGTTATATCAATAGAACTCCTGGCCCTAACTTTTGTGTCCCAACATTGGGTGAGTCAGCACAGTTGGAGGTAGGAGAGTTATTAAAGGCTCTTCCTACAGTGGGATGGTAGCCATGATTTAATGACACATCGAATTCACTATGAACCACATAAATGGGTACCACTCGCCATGAACTAAATAGATCCCTAAATCATCTCCTCCTAAGTGTGATGATCAAAATGTCCAGGAACACTGCCTTAGCACACAACATGAGGAGAAATATGATGGAGGGGACCAGAAAAGTGGCAATATCAGAGAGGGGAGAGAGCACAGTGTTAATCCATTGCTACTAAAATACCCATTTCTGCAAATTTTATAACAGTAGGGACCTGGAAGGAGCCTGTTAGCAAGGGCCCATGAAATCTCACCTTCTTTAGTTTCTCAATAAATATATCTCCACTGATGCTCTGTTTCAGAGACATTTTATAGATGTCTAGTCAAACAAGTCCATTTTCACCATTTCATCTGGACAATTTTACAGGAGTAATGATTTCACAGGACGTTTTGAAACATTCTGATTTAAAACATACAGAGAAGACAGGAGAAGAGGGGACATGAGAAAAATATTCTTTAATTCATCAAGATTTTTTTTTTTTCCTGAAACATCTCCTACATTTAAAAAAAATTCCTATTAGTAAGACAGAGAGTAAAACATTTTCCCTTGTAAACTACATTTTAAAACAAATTCATCATCACATCCTCACTGTGAGGGTATTACTAGATTGCTGAATCATTGTGAGTCAGAAATTTTTAATCTTATCATATTGGCTTATAACTTTGCATGGAACCACCACTCGTATATATATACAGAATGGCAGGAGAAGATTTCCTTCTTTAATACATTTAACTGAAACACTGTGACACCACTTATGATGACTCATAGGCACAATTCAATTGTTTCATCCGTTCATTACATATTTATCAGTGCCAATTATATATAGGGCTCTTGTTAGACTTAAGGTGGATTTAGAGATTTGTAAGACACAGACCTCATCTTCAAGGAGCTCAGATATTTTTTTAGGCACAACCAGGTATGTATACAAGTAACTATCATAAAAATGCTGGGTGACAAGTAGATATAAAGAACTGTGAAAATTCTGAAGTGTGGGAGCACCATCCAATCATTTATTCGATGATAAAGGACGGACAAAATATATTTGGTACCCGCTCTCATAGAGTTTGCAGTCTAGTGAGGAAGATGCACATTATACAACACAGGACATACACAAATATGTAACCTATAAATTGTGATGTGTTATGAAAAAATAGATGTAAGAGGCAATGAAAGGGGGTCCTGATGAGGATTGGAGGGTCAGGAAAAGTGTGAGATGGTGGCATGTCAGGGAGAGCTGAGTGCTGAGGAGGAATGACCTGGGTGAAGGAGGATAACATGGAATGTTTCAGGCAGAGAGAAACACAACTGCAAAAGGCACTAAGGAAGAAGACAGCTTGATGAGCTTAAAGAACAGACGAAGGTGAATGAGGCTGGGTTATAGTGAGTGAGGGTGGCAGAAGATAGTTCAGAGAGGAGGAGCAGAAGCTAAATTGTCAAGGAACTTAAAGACATGTTAATGATTCTGTGCTATGGGAATTCTTTGGAGCTACAAAAATAGCATGTACAATATAAAGTGTGGATTGGAAGCAGAAAGCAATACTAGCAAAGGCTACTGGGGTCATCCCAGGGAAAGATGGTGGCTTGGACTAGGGCAAAAGCAATGAGGGTGGCAGGGGTGGTGGTGGTAAGAAGCACTCAGATTTTGCAGGTAGAATCAACAAGACTTGATTATGGATTGAACAGGGAGAATGAAAGAGAAGGAACACACTAGACTCTGCTTTTATATTGTAATCTGAACTTTGTCATGAGACCGTAAGTTCTTTGAGGCAGTGGACATGCTTTCTGCCTGATCTGTGCTCTTTATAGCATCAAAGAGGGAAATGGTGTTTGGAAAATATTAATTTGCAATTTGTTTTACCAGGTAGAAAATCTAGTTTCTCTATCCTTTTATTCCTCAGGGCTCTCTTGTTCTTTCCATCACTGTGCATTTGCTTCCTGATAGGACCTCAGAGGAAGAACAGGAAAAAAATCCTTTATACTTCATACTTCGGGACTACTTCTCAACCTCTTTCAACTTGGCACAGGCTAGAGATCCAGAACTGCTCCTGCCCTTTTGAAAAAATCCTACAATGGTGGCCACCTTAAAGGGGCTATTCAAGATAGTAGAAGTTGGTAGCCCAGTCGAGTTAAAGAAATATTGCAATACAACAGTTGGTATCATTCTGTTTTATGTAGTGACCAGACCGGATATGCCTTTAAAATGTCTTCATATGCCTCTTGAAATTTTCTGTGAATATTTCAGTGACAATGGTGTGGGATCTGGCTCTTTGTAATGATCTTCCAAGGAAGCGACGTGCTGCATTTTCACTTGCATCTGTACGACCTGGTTCATTTCAGGACCAGGAGTGCTGCATTCAGGCTGGTATCATATTGTCACTCTATCTTGTGGGGAAGCAGATGTGGGTAGTGAGTGTTGAGGACCAAGCAGTTGCTCTGGTGGGGTCTTTGGATTTGGTGGATGGCCACAGCTGAGTCAGCATTCTCCAAGACTCCTGTCAGCCCCATACTTTGTTCTTCACATGCAGCTTCAGTGTCTAAGCAATTCAAATAGAGAGCTTGCCTGAAGAGGAGGCCAGGATGACTTAGAGGGGAGATGAGGAACTTCTGAGAGAAAGAGGAAAATGAAAGAAGAGGTAAACAAACATAGGACTGTGTTAGTCAGCTATTGCTGAGTAACAAATCACCGCAAAACCTAGAGGCATAAAACACCACACATATTATCTCATAGTTTCTGTGGGTCTGAGTCTGAGTGTGGCTCAGTTGGGCCTCTGCTTTCCGGACCTTTCACAGGCTACCATCCATGTGTCAGCTCATCGTAGTCATTTCAAGGTTCAACTTGGTAGTGATCCACTTCCGAGCTCTCTCTGTGCTGGTAGACAGGATTCAGTTTCTTACTATCTGTTGGCTGGAGGCCCTTCTGTTCCTTGCCAGGTGGGCCTTTTGCTTCATTGATGCTGCAGCTCACTTCATCCATCTAGTCAGGTGAGAAGGCAATAGAGTATGAGCAAGGTGGAAGTCAGTCTTCTGTTACAGAACCATAGAACTGACATCTTGCCACCTTTACTGTATTCTGTTGGTTAGAAGCCAGTCACTAGTTCCAGCCCATACTCAAAAAGAGGCTGTTACACAAAGGCACAAATACAGGAGATAGAGATCACTGAGGGTCATCTTGGAAGTCTGTCTACTACAATGACCTTGCACTAGATCTGCTTGCAAATATTAAAACTTTTGTGGTACAGTGAAGGAAGAGCAGGAGTTTCTTTGGTAAGTTTTCTTTGGTAAGTACCTTCACTTCTACATAGCAGCAACTCCAAAGTGTTACTCTGGTATAACTCTGATCCAGGATTAGATTAATGTGATGGTCAAAGAGTCTGGTAGCCAAATGTGATTTCAGTGGACTCAAATTATTTACTACTATTTCTTAAAAATATTATGGAGGTCATGCATCTTCTGTATCACATCTCCTCTGAATTCTAGTTTTTCCCTGCCCTCTACTTAACTCATAAACTACACCAGAGTTGCTCTGAAATTGCTCTCTTCCTACCTCCCCCAAACAACTTCTCGGGTCTCTTGTCCTTTCTTCCATCTCTAGGTGACAAATGTCCACTGACAAAGTCTGGCTGCAGCACAGAAATGGTCTGGCAACTGCTGATCCCTCTTTGGGGAGTAGAGGAGAACAATGACCTGAGCAGGAAAAGCAAGTTCTCTTTAGCAGGCAGGGAAGGAGGAAAGCTGGGAAACCCACGTATATTAATATTTTGAGCCTCATCACATTATGTGTACTGGGTGCGGGTTTTATCTCTATAATCAGGCTGCAAACTCCTTGAAAGCTTGTCCTTATCTTCTGCTTTCTTGTATTTCCCAACAGCATATGTGGGACTGAGGTTTGCTGAATGGATGGTGTGTGTACTGGGCTGTGACACTTTTTTCCAGTGGACTAGTGTGATTGAAAGAGATAATGTGTCTGAAAGTGCAATGTAAATTGTAACCCTCTATATACATGTCATAGTTATTATTGTTACTATCAGCACCATCATCATCATCCTCGAGCACATCTTTTATGTACCATCTGCAAAAATAGGCTTTTTCCTAGATGAATGCTCCACCTAGGCCATTAGGATTTAAGCTCAGCAAAACAAACAAATTCCTTCCAAAGATATATTTATGCGTCATTTCTGTGCTTTTAAAATCTAGAATTATAAATATAATAGAGTGGGAATATCACACATTTTGGCATGAATATTTCTAAATGTTACACTTTTTCTGATTGGAAAAGCAATCAGATATATTTTATAAAATTTAGAAATAGAAATTAGATAATAAAATAGAAGAAACCACTGTTAATATTTTGCCACATTTCTTTCCATCCTTTTGTGTGTGTATTAATATATAATACATGCATACATAGATTTGTGTATATGTGGTTATGGTATAAAGATTTTATGTGTTGCTGTGTTTATAGCCTCTCATGAGCAATTTCCTATGTCATTAAATACATTTGAAAGTATTATTTTGTTGGTAAAATAATATTCCACTCAAATATATGTAATAACAAGTTTTACCATTTCTCTACTTTTCAGAGATCTAAGATTCTCTTTCCTAATATGAATAAGATTTCAATTAAGGTGTGGTAATAAGTCATTATCTACAGCTCTAGTTACTTACTTAGGAATTAAGAGTTTAATTAGTAGGTCAATGGTATGACCTTTTAAAATATATTTATAAATCTGGCAAGGCATTTTTCTGAAAAGAATTAGCCAGTTTACATCCTTCCAAGAGTCGACAAGATTGCCTCTCTTATCCCACCCTCAATGGTATTGAATAATATTAATTTAAAATTTCTGATTATTTGATATAAAATATTCACATTTAGTTTTGTTTTTATTTTTTAATTGCTGAGGCTGATTTTTTTCTATGTGCCTTTTGACCATTCACATTTATTCTTCTGTGAGTGGCTTAGTTACCTCTTTTGCCCTCTTGACTTTGAATGAGTCCTAATGTTTTCCTTTTTAATTGATAAAAGATCTTTAATAGCTTATTTTCACCTTTAGGCTATCATATTACAATTATTTCCTTGCAGTTGTTTGCCTTTAAGATTTTGTATATGATATTTTTGACATCTAAATATATTAATTTCTTAAGTAATATTTATTTGGGCTTGTGTACTATATTGAACTATTTTCCAAAAATTATTATGATCACTTATTTTTATTGTAAATTTTTTTATGCACAAATGAATGTATAAAATACACAAAACAATATGCAAATAATGTATAAAATATATGTGCACTGTTTAAAGAATACTGATAAAATGAAAGTTCTAGTTCCTACCACTCAATTTTTTTTAAAAAAAGCAATGCCAGTAGTTACCTGACAGCCCCCTTGCGTCCTCCCAAGTCACACAATTCTCCTTTATTTCCCCAAGTTAACCACTCTCCTGACTTTTGTGAGAATCATTTTCTTCCTAAATTTGTGAATTGTATATATTTAGTATTTAATCAGTATATTGTTTAGTTTTAGTTTTTCTTGTCTTCGGACTTTATATGAATGCGACCACACTGTGTATATTTTTGTATCACTTCTTTCATTCAACAATATACATGCAGTTTTAAATCACTCATGCTGACACTTGTCATTCTAATTCTTTTTCACTGCCCTATAGTGAATATGCCACAATTTGCCTATTTATTCTATTCTTAATGGATATTGGATTGTGTTCAGGTTGTTATTGTTGTTTTCATTACAGACAGTGTTGCTTTAACATCTTGTACATAACATGTCTCCTGGTACAAATCTGCAAAAATGTCTCCTGGGAATTTATCAAGAAGTCGAATTTTTGAGTTCCAGTTATGCATGTATACAATTCTGCTGGATAAGTGCCAGTCTGCTTCCTAAAGTGTTTATTCTTTCCTTCCCTCCAGCAGTGGATGACTTTTCCCTGCTTCTTGCACTGGGCAACATTTAGGATTTCTGACATTGTAAGTTTCATGTACATGGTAGATATGAAATATTATTTCAATGTGGTTGTAATGATAATGTCATTAATTATTAAGTGAGGTCAAGTGTATTTCACACATTTAGGAGTCATTCAAGTTTTGTCTACTAAAAAACGTTCGTTCAAATTATTTGCCCATGTTTTTGTTTTTAAAATTTTTTTCCTAATTGAGTTCCCAGTGCTCACTCTCTACTTTTTAGTTTTTTTTTTTTTTTGTCATTTAGTTTTTGGCATTATAAGTTATAATATATTGTTATATGACATATTATATAATATAAATTTGCCTATGTAAAATTATGTGTTATATTGTAATATTCTTTCTGTTTATAGCTTGATTTTTCACATTCTATTTTCATGGTTTTTGACTGATGAACTTAAATACTGAAATTTTACATAGGCAGATTTATCCATCTTTGCCTTCATGATCTGTTCTTTCTGGGTCTTGTTTTAAAAAATTCTTCCTTACCCTCAAAGTCATTAAGACTCTCTCTTCCTTACATTAAAAAGTTTTATGGTTTGAACTTTGACATTTGAAAGGGTTATGATTAATTCCTTTTTAGAATATGAGGAAAGGATCAGATTCAATTGTTTTCTCATATGGATAAGCAATTGTATCAGAGTCTTGTATCTTTCCCCAATGATCTGAATGTTTTCTTGATCAGAGATATGTTTATATATAAGTTTGTATGTTTTTCCTGTTCTCCATTCTGTTCCTTTCATCTAATTGTCTTTTTCCACAGCACCCATTATTAAAACCAGCAGTGACAAATAGAAATATAATGTGACTCACAAATGAAAACTACATATATAATTTAAATTTTTTAATGACCACAATAAAAAGGAAAAAGAAAAAGCAATGGAATTCATGTTATTATGCTTTAATTCAATGTATTAAAATATTAAACATGTAACCAATATAAAATTATTAATTTATATTTCTTATATATCACATCTTTAAAATAGTTTATACTTTACAGCGCGTCTCAATTTTGACATGATCACACTTTAAGTGCTCAATAGCTACACATGACTAGTACTACTGTATGATTATTATGCGACTTTGTAATTAGCCTTGACAAATGGTAGGTTTTGACACTCCACCCTGTTTTTTTTCATCAGAAGTGTGTTGATTTTGCAAGGCCTTTGCATTTTCATATACATTTAGAATCCACTTATAAAACTTTAAAATGCAAGTTTTGCATTTTAAAACTTGGAATTTCATTTGAAATTATATCTGCCCAAGTTTTGAACTTTTTTATTAATATTAAATTTTTTTCAATATTTTATTTTGACTATATGGGTTTTTAAATTTTCTTTTAACAATCATTTCACAGTGTTATTTAACTGACATTGTCCTAAATCTTTTATGAATATTAACTCACTCATTTCTCCTGACAACTTTGTGAGGTTAGTACCATTATTATCCTCCTTGTCCAGTGAAGAAACAACCAGGGGTATAGTTAATGTTCAGAATCAGACTCTCTGTCTCACATATTTGTATTTAAATATATAGATTTGTACTTAAAATAATATACAGATTAGATACATATGTCTATACCTACATGTAGACATTCATTTTGTTTCATTCTTTGCAAAAGTTGTAACTGTTATTTTTGTATCCTGTCTTTTTGCATTAGTAAAATATTCAAGAAATGTTTTAAAGATAGCTCTTCGATTTTAAGGGTTGAACAAAAAGCTGAGTGTGGTATTTCATGCCTGTAATCCTGGTATTTTGGGAGGTTGGAGGCAGGAGGAGTCCTTGAAGTCAAGAGTTTGAAACTAGCTTGGGCAACATCGTGAGACTCCGTTTCCATATTTTTAAAAAAGACCTAAAAAGCCCCACAGCTTTTATCAGTTAACTATTTTTGCAGCGATGCTGTGTAACAAACTACTCTGTAACTCAGTAACCTAAACAACAAGCATTCATTTTCAGGCTCATGGATATGCTGGCCAGTTGTGCTTTAGGCTAGGCTTGGGTGGGCAGGTCCACTTCAGACTGTGATAGGACTTCAAGCCTGTGCCATATGTCTGTTCTTATTACGTAATTGCTACCTTGAACTTGTTCTCATGGTAATGACAACAGTGTAAGAGTAGACTAGTCCTACCTTATACGCACATTTGATGACTGCTTGCATCATGTCTACAAATAATCTATTGGTCAAAGCAAATCACACAAGCTCAACCTCAATGAAATAGAGAAATATATATATGGACTTCTAGTGGTGACTGTAAAATCATATGGAAACAGGTATGATGTAAGCTATACAAAACTATAATGAGAAAGGTTGAAGAACTTGGAACAATAATGAGATTTGCCATGCATTTTAGCCTTCCTAAAGTGAAATATATCTTTTACTCAATAGCTCAATTTATTGTCATGCATCTCATTCCCTTTTTCTTTTTACAGTTAATAGTTTAGAGTTAATAGTTTATGGCTTTACAATTAAGTGTTTAAGAATTGAGGAGACATGGTAATTAATAGATATCACATTATCATTTTTTTTCTTCCAGTGTTTCACTATAGCAAGATATTGGCTGTTAGTTTAAAGTGAATTTAAAAAAAATTTGTGTTAAAGAGTATTTGTATTTCTAATTTACTAAGAATTTTAAGCAACATGCAACTTTTGTCTTCTGAAATTATTGGAATAATATTTTCTAAAATTTTTACTTATTACAAAATATATTAATATTTAATGTTACTTAAACCACTTTTACAATCTGAGTGTAAACCCTATTTGGTGATTGTGAATTATTCCTTATATCCTTTTGATTCTACTTGCTTATTTTTTATTTAATATTTCACATCTATGTTAGCAATTTCATTTTATTTTCTTCTTTAAGTTTTGTAATTAGTGTTGTGCTACCTTTACCAGGAGCACCTTTACCAGGAGCTACCTTTACCAGGACCTACCTTTACCAGGACCATCTTTTTCTGTGCTTTAGGAGAACTATTTTATTTTATTTTATGTTACTATTACACATAATAGAAAAACTAACTGATACTTTTAAAATAAATAAGTGTGTTTATGTGCTAATATACCAGGATGGTAAAGAGGTGGAGTGAGTTTGGGGTTTTGAGATTGCTTTAAATCAATGATCATATGACATCAATGACTTGGTTTCTTTTTACATCTCAATTCTGACTTCTGGGGTGACAAACTTTTTAGGCTGGCTCCCTGCTTGGAAGCAAAATGGCTGCAGCAATTTCAGGCATCACATTTTGTAGTACATTGTTCATAAAGAGAAAGATGGGCTGGCTCCTTGTAAGCTCATATAAAATAGAAGTGTCTTAGTTTGAGAAATACGCACATATATATTCTAACATATATAGTCCTACAATATATATCTAATCACATACTTTTTCATGTTTATCGATCAATTTAGGTTTCATATGTTTTATGAAATCTATTTTGTAATTTATATCTATTCCAAAGATAACATTTATTTTATCCTGATTTTAAAATGTGTTTTCCAGCATTCTACTTGGTATTCTATTTTTAATCTGCTATATGCCCCTATATCTGCTGCCATAGCCTTGATTATCTTTGTGAATATGCAAAATATTGAGTACTTAATTTGGCTTAAATTCTTTGAAAGAAATTTTACATATATTAACTTATTGCTAACTTCTCTTTTTTTCTTAATTAGGTTTATAGGACTTGTTTAATTTTGGGGTTTGTCTATTTTTTGAAAATAACTGGTTCTTAGATTTACTTACTGTATCTGCTGGTTTACATATTTTTCAGTAATTAGTTTGACATTTTTAAATACATTAAATCAGTTCTACTGCCTTTTCTTTTTTTCTTGAAGTTGACTTTGTATTCTTTTTCTAAATTCTTAAGAATAAAAGTTATTTAATAACAAAGAATTTAAGGATTTTATTTATGCATGTTTACGTTTGTTATGTGGACATATCTAAATAGTTTACTATTTTATTATGCATTTACTCTTTAACTCAACAGGCTCTTAGAGAAGAGCAGCTTTCAACTTTTAGGATCTTGTAAAGTTATTTTTGTTATTTTTACTCCTTAATCTTGAATAAATAATGCAGTCTATACAATGTCTAATTTGGGTGACTTATTGCAGTTTTGTGTCTCAGTAAACAAAAAATTTAAACTATAATTTTGAGACTTAAAAAAGTTTAGTTTAACATTTAAGTGGTATAAACGTTAAATATACTGTATGTCTATTCACATTATATGCTGATTATATTAATCATATTATATTAATCCAATCATCACTATTTCTATACATTTTGACTACTTTATTCATTATATTGTGAAAGGAGGGAATTAAAGCAACTGCAATTATATTTATCTCAATTTTTAATATCATTTTATTTTGACAAATAATTGCTTGATTAAACAATTGGTTTCAGACTGGGAATGGTGGAGCACTTGGGGAGGCCGAGGCAAGGGGATTGCTTGAGGCCAGGAGTTGAGATTAGCCTGGGAAACATGGCAAGAGCCTATCTACAAAATAAAAAAAAAAAAAAATTGATTTCATGTGTAATATGTGAGCACACACTCACATAATCAGTACCTAAGTCAGTACTTAAACCTTAATAGCTTAGTTTCCTGCCCCTGTTGAGTCACTGACCCTAACAGGTAATTGCTATCCTTAATTCTAACAGCATAGATAAGTTTTGTTTGTTTTTATAATGCCTCATGTGTGGCATCTTTCATTCAACATTAGATTTGGTCATGTGTTTTGTGTGATACATTCTATAAAACAATTGGCCTGAACTCAAAAAAATAAATAAATAAATATTATGAAAGACCAGAAAAGCATACAAACAAAAACTGAAGGGCTTGTCTACATTAAAGGAGAAGTGGCCAGGTGTGGTGGCTTACACCTGTAATCCCAGCACTTTGAGAGGCCAAGACAGGTGTATCACCTGAGGTCAAGAGTTTGAGACCAACCTGACCAACATGGTGAAACCTTATCTCGACTAAAAATCCAAAAAAGAAAAAAAACTTAGCTGGGCATGGTGGCACGCACCTGTAGTCCCAGGTACTCGGGAGGCTGAGGCAGCAGAACCACTCCAACCTGGAAGGCGGAGGTTGCAGTGAGTGGAGATCAAGCAACTAGACTCCAGCCTGTGTGACAAAAAAAGCAAAAACAAAAACAAAGAAAAAAATAAAGGAGAAACTTTGATGACCAAACATATGATTTAATTAGAAAAAATTGAACATCAACATGTTAATACTATCTTGTTAATGTTAAAACTTTTATTGTGAAATGGTGTGGTTATATAGAAGAATATTCTTGATCTTAGATGACATATATTTAGGAGTCAAATGTTTTAGAGTCTGTAAGCCATTTTAAAATAGTTTGGTAAAAGTAATATACATACACATATACTTGTGTGTGTAAAAAGAGCAGGGAAGTGTGGCAAAATGTTAAAAATTGGGGAAGGACAGATTGGTGTCCATTGTATTGTTCTTTCAGCTTTTCTGTGTGGGTTGAAACATTTTAAAATTAAAAAAATGGGAAGAATAAGCACACATTGCTATTTAATCCTAATTTTTAATAACTGAGCAGTAGATTTTCTCCTGTGATTGTATTTAGCATATATAGAAACTGAGGCTCAGTAGAGCTTGGCACATTGCCTAGAGTGTGGCCCTGATGACTCTGTGATCTAGGTCTTCTGACCATCTCCTGTGCACCTATCATGAAGGCCACAAGGACACTGTTGACTGACAGTTGAGAAAGGTAAAAGCTATAAAACATCCTAGAATTTTAGAGTAGATAGAAACTACAGTGATCAGCTAATCAGATTCTCTAATCTTAGAAATGTCAAGGAGGTCAAGTACTCGGTCCAAGTTCACAGAATAAGTCAGAAATGTCAGAGCCTGCATTACAATCTTGGTTTTCTAATTTTTAAATTCATATTATTTTTACTGCACCACCAATGAGCTGAACGTTTCAAGCAGATAGAATTCTGGGCCGTGGAACATTAGGACAGCAAAGTTCAAAATCAAAAACCAAAACAAAGCCTCAAATTCCTTGGCTTGCTTTTCAGGTTTAAACTTGACTTCTGACCACATGTCAATCAGGCATTGTTTTCGGCTTGAATCGGGAACATTTTGTATAATTACTCTGAATGTGTAATATCCTCGCTCTCTTTCCCAGCCAGGGTGGGAGTGTATCTTGGCATGTAGCAGAATTTCTGAGTGTTTATTTCCCCGTCTTACATCAACATTTTGCTGATCATTTACTTTTTCCCTTTGACAGAGTTTCAATGCTGTCAGTAGAATATGCGTCAGGGCAGAAGGGAATTATCATGGTGTCAAGCATTATGGGTAATTCCATGTAAATGGTTCTGCAGAGAGCCATGCTCATTTGCATGGCGGCAGTAACAACTCTAAATGGAAGGCTTCCTCGTGTCTGGTTTTGTTAATTTCAGTTTAGTGGCTATTAGCAGGTTTCCTGAAAATAGGAATGTTGGACCCTAGACAGTCCTTTTTGAACTTGAGAGTACTTTCCAGTCTCATTTATCCTCTTCTCATAGAAAAGGTTTTGTTTTCAATTTCTTTGTTTCTGTTATCCTCATCTTTCTGTTTACTTTTCCTGGCTCCCTGCCTAACCTGAGAGGAAAGGCATGTGTCTTATGTTCCCTTCCCACACTCGAGACACTCTGCCCTGAGTTTGGCTTACACTTTTTTCTTTTTTTAAAGTTATTGAGTATGCTTCAACAATAGTATACTTTGCCCCGCTATAAATAATTTTTTTCCCACGGAATCCTGTATGCTCTTATAGGAAGAGCTCTGGACCGGAAGTCAGGAGGTCACAGTCTCAGTTTTGCCATTAGTCAGTCCTATGACCTTGATCACGCTAATTTCGTCACTAAATAATTAATGTTGAGAAAATGGAACGATTCTGCCTTCACATGTGTTTGATAGGTGGTGAGTCATTAGATTATACATGTTCATTCTTAAATTATATATGAAAATACATTCTAAAAGATATATTTTAAAAATCAACCCTTAATTATCCAGGAAGAGTGGAATTAATTTTTTTCTTAGTTTTTTGAAGGGTCATGACATTTCCTTATTCTGGTATGACTTAATGTATTTGAACACATTGTTTTGTTGTCTTCTCTTATGTGATCTTCTCTAGCTCAGATAGAAGACTAACATTTTAAAACCCATTTTTAAAATATACAAATGAAAGCTTAGCAAATTCATTGATTTATATAACAATCAAACATTTGAGCTAGAATTAATAGTTTAAGAATCTTAATTTTAATCTTTTTTTTACTGCCTAGGTAGTAAACTAATGCATCCAAGATAATTTGTAAAGTAGAAATACTTAAAACATGAACATAATAAAAAAATCAACTGTGTCCTATATTTTTTACCGATCTAAATAAATGTTGATTATTTGCTATATGCTAGCTATTATTTTAAAGGCCAAGAATACATCAATGAACAAAACAGAAATCCTTGTTCTCATGCAACTTCGAAAATATGTAAAATATCTGGCCGGGCACAGTGCCCCACGCCTGTAATCCTAGCACTTTGGGAGGTGGGTAGATCACCTGAGGTCAGGAGTTCGAAACCAACCTGGCCAACATGGCGAAACCCTGTCTCTACTAAAAATACAAAAATTAGCCAGGTGTGGTGGTGCACACCTGTGATCCCACCTACTTGGAAGGCTGAGACAGGAGAGTTGCTTGAACCCAGGAAGTGGAGGTTGGAGTGAGCCAAAATCATGCTACTGCACTCCAGCCTGGGTGACAGAGCGAGACTCTGTCTCAAAATACAAAAAGAAAATATGTAAAATTTCCAATATACAATGCACAATAAATGCATGAATCGCATAGATTACTAGAAAGTGATAAATGTTCTCAAAAGAATGAAAGGAAAAGAGTTTGGAAATTCTGGAAGTAGGGTAAAGGTGTTATTGAGAAGATGAAATTTGGGTGATAATTTGAATATGTGAGGAAGTGAACCATGCAGGTATCTGGTGGAAGAAGCTTCTAGAGGGAGGAAGAGTCAGAGCCAGGGTAGAAGCATGTCTGGCATTTCTAAGGAACAACAGTGTAGCCAGTGTGACTGATCATAATAAGGAATGAGTTGAGTGTTAGGAAATAAATAGTCAGAGACTTGTTCAAGGACCAGAACCTGTAGCCTTTTAGGTCATGATAAGGGGTTTGGAATTTTCTCTGAGAGAAATGAGAAGTTAGTGGCATAATCTGACTTACATTTTGAAGGTCTCACTTTTACTACACTTTGTGAAAACTGGGATGTTGTGGGGGAGGAGAGAAAGGGGAGGGCAAGAGTGGAAAGAGAAAGATGAGGTAGGAGGCTATTGCAGTTCTCGGTGACGGCTAATGATGACTTCTTATGTGGGGTGCTAGACTTGAGAGTGGTGACGATCAGATTCTGAATATATGTTGAAGGCAGAGCCAATAGGACTTTATGAGGGACTGGAGGCAGTGGGTGGGAGAAAAATCAAGAATCATGGAGTGCTCCCAGGTTTTTGACCTGAGCCATTGGAAGAATGGAGTTCCCCATCAACAGAGATAGGGAAAACTGTGAGTTTAATAGGTTTGGAGCAGGTGGGGTCAATATAAACAATCGGTTCTGCAAATGTTTTAAGATTTCTGTTAGACAGCAAGTAGTAATGTCAAGTCCTTAGTGAGATAATGAGCCAAAAGTTCACTGGAAAGGTCTGGACTGTAGAAATAAATTTGACTTATTCCTGGGTCCTTTGTTATTAAGAACTGAAGTAGAGAGACTAACAGAAGATAAGGAGAAATGAGTTAGAAGGAAAACCAGGAGATGAACTCGTAGTATAGTGTCCTAGAAGCCCAGTGAAGAGAATATTGTAATGAAGAATAACTGATTCTCTGCATCAATTAAAATGAAGTAGATGAGGAGTAAGAACTAGCTATTGGATTTAATGAAATGAAGGCCATTGCTGACTTTGGCATGAGAAGTTTCAGTAGAGTGATGGGTATGAGATAATAAAAGAAGAATTTAAAGTTTAATGCAAAGAGAAATGGAGAAATGGGGCCAATGTTGGAAGGAAGAGTGATATTAAGAGACCCTTTTTAAGAGATGGAGAAATGATACCATGTTTGAATGCTGATGGGAATGATCTAGCAGAGAGGCAAAGCTTATGGTGTGGAAGAGAGGTTAGAATTGCTGGATGACTGTCCATCAGTGAGGATGAGGAAATAGGATCTGATGCATACTTGAAAGAATTGACCTTAAAGAGTGCCATGGGTAGTTTACTTACAGTAACAGGAGAAAGGCAGAGTATATGGAAATAGATTCTGGAAGATGGGTAGAAGTTGTGGGAGTCTTTGGAAGATCTCCTTTGATGACTTCAATTTTGCCAATGAAACTGGAAGTAAGATCATTGAGAATGAAGATGGGGAAGAATTGTTGAAGGTTTCAGGCGGAAGAGAGAGGTAAGTAATTGTTCAACCAGAGACTAGGAGAATGAATGGGCAAAAGAAACATACTGTGATGACTTGGTAGCACTGAGTCCACTGGAAATTTTCAGTCATGAATTTGAATTGAGCCCAGTCAGGAGAGTGATGTGTTTCTCCCTACCTATATTCAGTTACTTGGAAGAATGTAGGTGGTAAGACAACAGAAGCTGAGAATATATGCAAATATGTGATTTGATTGGCTGATCATATCAGTCCAAATTCTGTGTAAGAAAAATGGTTACTTTCATAATTGATACCTTGTTTCATTTCCTTCTATCTTTTTAATGCACAGGATTATTTGTGTTTTTTTAATATAAAAACAATTATTGTGAATTTTATTCAAGATTCTTTTTTTTAAGAAAAGACTTTTTTTTTTTTTGCTTACAATATAATGCCTATGTGTGGTGTTACATACAATTAAGGATTGCATTAATTTTTTTTTTCACTATTGTAAAGCTACCTAATTGTATTGTCCTTTAAAACTACATGTCAGTTCATGGTTATAACATTCATTCTTATCAATAACTCACTCACCAATCAGTTTAACTATGAAAATGACCCATGCCATATGTCTGACAAGCATTAAGTCGTAGGACCAAAAAAACTGGGATAAGCTTTAAAAGTATCATTCAACATTCTTTTATGGACATCTAAAAATACTCTAGTTTCTTAATAAGCTACAGCATATATATCTAGTTCTTTTGATGGTGAGGGCAGCATTTAGTTTTGTGAAAGAGACCAGCAGTTTTTCTAAAATACTCTCTTCTCCCGTTCTTCATTAGTAATAGAATCCCTTCCCCTGTTTTTAGCTTGGTACACGGCCACCTGAAATGAGGACTAAGTTTGCCAGCTTTCTTATTACTAAGTATGGCCATGTGACCATCTTTGGCCAATAAGATGAAAGTGAAAGTGGTATTTCAGTCATCAGTCATCTGGGACCACAACCTTGACAATGGAAGCTATATAAATTTATAAAGTATAACGAACCTGTCTCTCTGACACTATAGGGGACATACTCCTGGTCAAAATGACTATGAAAGAAAAATAACTTATTTTATAAACTAGTGTTATTGTGGGTTTTTCTGGGCCTCACAGATGAATTGCAACCATCTGATAACACAAAAGTACAACATACCTTTTTTTTCCTAAGCCAAGCATTCTATTTCTTGTTTTTCTTTAGTCCACATGAGACTCTCTGAAAATAAGAGCAAAATAAGAAGCATTACTTAAAAAAGGACAAAGAAAAAAAAACCCTGAATTTAAAAACTATAGGGCAAGATGTCTGTAAAGTACATATTTGTGATCCTCCAGCAACTATCCTTGAATCGCAGACTGGCAGGCATACAACATCAGCACACTGTCTAGAAGCTTCTTTCCTGAGCTCCCTCATCTCCCAGACCTATGGATTCTGAATATAGGTGTAATTTTTTTGTAGCCTACAGCTAGTCTTACCTGTGCTACTCTCTGCCAAGGACAAATTCCAAGTAGGTTTGATTTGAGGATTTCATTGACTTCATAGTTCATTGACAGAGCAGTGATTCTTGAAAATTTTGTAGTTAGTAAATCCCTTAGCACTTCTTGGTTCAAATCCTCAAATAGGCTTTCATCTGAGAAGGAAGTTCTGATATTACTCACTCAAGGGTCTTTAAGACACCCTTTCCTATGTTTCCTATATTCTCCCAACATACAATTTAATTAAGTAGTTCTCAAATTTTAATCAGCATAAAATCTTGATAAAAATGCATCTCATCAGACCACAGCCTCAGAGTTCTTAATTTGGTAGCTATCATGGTGAGGCCCAGGATTATTCTTTCTTTATTTTTTTTTTTTTCATTTTTAACCAATGTTATTCCGTGACTCTGATGTGGGCCCTGCAGGGATCATGTTTTGAGAAATTGCATAGAGGCCTCCATGGGTCTTGACTCAGACAATCTAACTAGTTATAATTTTCTAGTACTTCTAAGGCTCATGCTGAAAGGAAAGAACACTTCTCTATCAAAGACATAATTCAAGGAGGATTAGATTCTGGTTAAAACTTCTCTTACTGTTTACTGTAGAAACACACAAGAAATGACATGGCTTCCCTTGCTGTGTGAATTTAGAATTGTATAGATCTTATTATAATTCCAGCACTGCTACTTACTGGCTAAGCGATTTAGATGAGTTATGTGGCCTATACAATCCTCATCCATGATGCTGTTGTCAGGAATCGAATGCTTAGCCTGGCTCCTGGAGCATTGATGTTCATCAGTAAAGGACGATGTTCCTGTTTTCCCACTCCTCTTTCTTCTCATTTTCTTAGTTACATGAAACTTCTTGACCCCTCCATTGATTGCTATTAAGTTCCAACTATTGATCTCTCTGAGTTTTGATATCTTGCTAAACCTGCCACTGAGTACGTTAGCTCTTAACACTGAGTTCAATTGACTTCCTGAATGTCTGACAAGGTATTGTCTTCCTTGGTCCACTGCTTGGTGTCAGTCCTGGTTGCTCCATCTGAGACAGTGTCTCTTGAGCTGTGGTCCCACATGTGGTTGCCCTACTTCCACCAGCATAAAGCGTCATTGAGACGGGGATACTTCAAAAGTCTGGGGAGTTTTTGTTTGCTTTTCTACAATTCAACGACTCTACTGGATGCTCAGAAGCCTTCCATTGTCTAAGATTGTTTAACAAATGGATGATCTTCACTGTCTTCATCTATTCTTTCCCCAATACAATAAAAAGGAAACCTCTACCAAAAGAGTAATGGTGACACCTGTGCTTATACACTCAGTACGCTCTCAATTTAAATGTCATTTTATGGTCAAAAGATTGGCAGACAATAATATATGGAGGTACACCAGTTTTCCTCACGTTTTCTTTCAACTCAAGCATCATAGGGAGCTTCGCAGCTGTGACACGACTTCCACTTAGTGACAAAGTGGATAAAATCAATGTCCATTTCTGTGGTTCTTCCAGAGAGGCACAGGGATCTCAGCCTCCTAATGTTGTTATTTTTGAAGATCCAAAGATAAGAGCTAGGTTTTAATATTCAAGGCCAGAATAGAAAGACTGGCTACTGGAGGTTTTTATACTTTCTGATTTATCGATTCTAGAAAGATGTTGTAGAAAGATCAATATTAACACACTGAGATGTGGTTTAGCTGCTTTATATTTCATAGTTATGTAGATTCCTACCTCAGGTTGTAGATTTAAACATTTGTTGGGGTAAGACCTGCCTAAAACTAGTGTACTACCCATTTACTCTCCTTCTTTAAAAATCTTCCAACATTTGTTTCTGGAACCCTATTCTGAGACTCATTTCAAGGGAATTAAGTTAATGAAAAGTATTGTGTTTGAAGTTTTCTGTTTGAAATTTCATGAATAACTACATTACATCTCCCAAAAATGTATGTATACACACACTTTAGTGTGTGTAAAGCAGTGGTTTTAAGCAGGGAGACATTTTGCCCCCTTTTTCCTTCCCCTGCCGGAGACAGTTGACAGTATCTAGAGACATATTGGGTTGTCCTAACTAGGTAGGGGTACAATAGGCATCAAATGAGGAGAGGTCAGGGATGTTACAAAATTTCTTGCAATGCACAGAACAGTCCCCATAACAAATAATTTTATGACCCAAATGTCAATAGTGCTGATGTAGAGAATCCTTGTTATAGATGCTAACAAATCCATTTTATCCAGGAGAATGTATATTCATTTTATTTTCATGAAAGACTAGTTCACCCACCAACCAGTTGGGATATTGCTGAGTAGCCTTCTTTCACTGTCCTTCCATAACCTTCTCAATTGCACACCAAAATGAGTTGTGTCAGCACAAATATCCCAGGGGATCCTGATCCACAAATAAGAAATAGTTAGACCTGGCTTGCCGGGCTCCCTCCACATCTACTCAATAGTCTTATCTTAAATTATAGTCCATATACTGTGCCTGCCCTTCCGTGCCTGTTCCTTTCCCCTCTCCCTGCCACCCAGAGTACAGGATGCAGACTTTTCCCTAAATCCTATAATACCACAAAGCCCCTGTTCTCTGTATTATTCTCAAGGCCTAGCAGGACTTTTTGTGCTCAGGCAAATAAACATGCTACCAATAATCCAATAAAAGCTTCACAGACATTGGATATAAACCACAGTGATGAGCAGTGAACAATCTATAACTGCTTGGTTCTTTTTTATAAACCCTGCACTTGAGCCCTAAAGGTAACACAAATCAAAGCTAATAAAAGCACACCAACATGGCACAAGTATACATATGTAACAAACCTGCACGTTATGCACATGTGCTCTAGAACTTAAAGTATAATAATAAAAATAAAATAAAACAATAATAATAAAAATTTTCTAAAAAAAAAAAGAAGCCAAGGCCTTCCCCTTATTGTTCCTAATGGGTTGATTCACCCTACCTATGCCATCCCCCTAGTGACCACAGGATGTCTCTACTCCCAGATGCAAGACATACAAGCCAGCATGTCGGGTATGAGGAAGGAGGAGCTCATTTCAAACATGCCTTTCATCATGATGGCTTTCCACTTGGTGCTCAATAGCTGCAGAGAAATAAACACCATCACCTTGGGCTGGAACTAGCCAATGTCTCATATTCCCAGAGACCAAATACAACACAACACTCAATCCTGGAGCTCATTTTTTTAAACTGTATTTTCCAACTCTCAACTTTATGAAGGAGCTGCAATTAGTCTATGTCATCAGTGAAAGCAGATTAGAGCAGAAGAATGTGAGTCGTTTGATAAAAAGCTTGCCCTAAAGCAGAGGTAAGAGGAAACCACAGTCAGAATGTTCTTCACAGGAAAAACTCTGTCTTTGGTAGAATGACTGCAGGGTTTCACTGATGATCAAAACGCCAAGATTTTATTCTGAGCCACAAACTCACATGTCTCTATGGGCCAAGCAGATCACGTACATGAGTGAAAAGGGGGAGATAAAGGGAACAGCGAGAGGAGGAGTGTTTGGTCATCTGGATACATATTCCTTGTTTATAATCTCCCCTCCTCCCCTAGAGCTCTGCCAAGTTAGCAAGTAGGAATATTTTTTCATATCTTCCCATTTTTTTTCAAAGCTATATAATGAAGACTTACTTTGAATGTAAAAGCTTCCAATTTTTACATATGGGTAAGTAATTGCATTTAGACAAAAAATGCATGGGCCAAAACAAACAAACTAAAATATATCTATGGGCTGGATCTATTAATAGCTGCAAGCTACCAGGCTGGCACCACTCTTTACCCATGGCCTTGTATTCAATGTCTCCTTCTTGAAAATAAAGTTAGTAGTTAGTGTCCATTAGTACCAGGACCCTAATCAAGGCTTTACGGAGTACATTGTTGTATTTTTTAAGTTTCATTTTTAGAATCCACATACATTCATGGAAAGAGGTGGATGGCAGGTGTTAGGGTAATGTGTTGGCATCCGCTTTTATTTCAAACCTTCTCCTATAGGTGTCACTGATGCTTTCCTTTGGGAAGGGCTGTGATCATTGACCTCCCAATCCCCTTCATGGTAAGCCTTTTCTGATGATGGGCCCTGCCTACTCAACTAGCCATAGAGAAACAAGATTACACACAGACTTCCCTAACTAAAGATGCCAGTGAGCATCAAAGTCAAATGGGATCTTCACATAGCCCCAGGCACCAAGAGATTGCCACTCTGGAATCTCACTCAGTAGGGTTTTGCTCTTTTATAATGTAACATCTTCTCAGCAGCTCCTACTTTTCAGAGCAGCCTTGCAGAAAAGCAGTTGGAAGTCTGTTTCTGTTAGCCAAGAACTCACACTCACAGCCTGCCAGGAAAGGTGATGCATCTGTTTATAAGCGAGGTAAGGAAAGAGCTTACTCTATCCATTGGAACAATCATTCCAGATGCATCTGGTGGGACAATTTTGGGGCTGACTGCAATCTCTAGAAATGCATTCTTCCCTGGGAAAACTATTAGCAAGGAGGGACAGGTGTGTAGGGCATTCAAACAGACCTTCCTTTTATTTCTGTTTGAATATTTGTGAATATCTATTAACAACTTGCCTTCGCATTGTTCCCCAACAATTGAAGCACAGCTGAATACTCAATAGGAAAATAGAAACTGGATTAGCCAGTTGACTCCGGCTTCTATTTAACTACCAATGCATGCAATGATGTCCTCATTAGTAAGTATTTGGTGGAAAATATGTAAACATATAAATAAACACTATTTGAGTATCTCCAGATTAATTTTTGGAAGTAGGTAATCAATAATTTCCCATTACTTTCTTTTCTCTTGTCTTTCCTTTCCTCTCCTCCTCTTCCTCCAAATATTTGTAAAGCATCTTATGCATAATTCTAGGCACATTGTACCTCTAGGAAAGGACTTCCATTCGTATGTGTTGACAAAAAGAACATTCAATTAAAAAAACTAGAAATGACCCCGCTGTGTTATTACATGTCCAATAAATGTTGCTGTTGTCATTTGTTGGGAGAAGGGAAGTCATTGCTAACTTGTAGTGGTCAGGAAACACTTTAAGAAAGTGTACAATTTGGATACATTCGGAGGAGAAATACCTGGGGAGGGAGTTAGAGGTGGAGTTGGGGCAAACATTATGAGGAAAATCTAGCTATGGGCTTTGTAGTAGTTTTGCTGCTACACTACGTTACTACAGATAGTTAGTGTGAGTTAGCAGAAAGACTGACAGATAATTGAAATATTGGGCAAGTTAGTTTGCCTCCCTGAGCATCAGTCTTCTCATGTGTAAAATGGGAATAGTAATGCTTACCTCCATAGAGATGCTATCAATTAAGTGAAATAAGTAATGAAGTAATGTACAGAGCATGAAGCATGCAGCCAGGCCCTTTTCTGCACCTCCAGTGTAATAGATAAAATCATGGAGGTCTTTGTGTGATGAATTTGGACATATTTCTACTGGTCTTTGTTGATGAAAGTTATGATTTACAGGAAGTCTTTATTCTATATTAAATACACATAAACTACTTTCAACCATCTTACAAGTGGCAGAGGGTGAGAAACTGTACAATATTAAATTTCACTTGGATTATTTGAAATTTCTCTTAATTTTAGCAGAACTAGTACTAGTAGAAAGAAAGAGCATGCTGACAAAATTAGTAATGCTTAAAAAGTGCTTAGATATCACCCTGGGGCTTTAGGGGTGTTGCCTGCATTATGTAGGAAAACAACTTCACTCCTAACCCAATGTTGTGAAGTTCTGAAGGAAGTAACTTACTGCTTGTTGAGGTTCTAATTACACATCACTCTTGTTTATTCATTAAAGGGAGTCTCCAGCAGGCCTCTATGTAGCCAGACTTTGGTAGTGCACTCCTAAGTACTTTATGCATCAAAAAGTAATAAAGTATATCTTAAAATATGACATAGTCTAATTTGACCACTGCTGTTGATAATCTGGCCTCTCTCCCTTCTTTTTCCCTTAGTTATTGAAGATATCTCCCTTTTCCTGGACAGAACTCTTGTGAACTTCTTCCTTCACCACCCCCTGAGCTCCCTTATCTTCCATTGTTTACCTTCCATGGAAGAAGGTTAAATGTACTCAGTGGCTCTTTTGCCTCCTTAGCTAACATGAGAAGGATCTGTTCTTTTACCTGAACTCTAACAAAAGAAATTCCACATCTCCACTGGAGGTTTGAAATGCAAATAAACTGAGAGTAGTTTTCATGTCACAGATTTGGTTTCACTGCTCCCTTCCCTTAGGAAATTGTATTTTTCTTTGCCCTGGCTTTTACCTGCTCCCCAGCCCTCCATCTTGCCTCAGGCATGTTGGTTCTCTGGCCCTTGTTTCTTTTTGAGATCATTAGATTTCTTTCATGTTAACTGTTGCTGCTTCCAAGACCCTCACCTTCCTCATTTTTCCGTGTGATTACTTTTGCTAATATGCTCACTGTCTACCATGCCCCTTCCACTAAGCCTTCAGCAGCCTTTGCTCGGGTCCTCCAGAAATATTTCATGAAGGGGGAGCTGACCTGGGACAATGCCAATTGAACAAGTGCCGCGGGCTGAGCGTGTGCCTCCTGGCCAATCAGTCTTCCAGCCCCCGTAAGAGCTCATTTCCTCCTGATCCTTGACACAAGCTTTCCTCACTTCATGAGTTTCTGATTAATATTCGGAAATAATTTTCTCTGATGGCATTAGTGGGAAATCAGACTGTCAATTTATTTATACCCAGCCTCAGGGCAGAACCACATGTGTGGGTAAAGCTATTAGATGCAGAAAATACTCTGTGTGTGTTTGTATGTACACATATTGACTGGAGGTGACATTTAGAGTGGAAATCCATTGCCCCATGGGTTGGAAAGTGACTCACAGTGGGATATAAAAATGCCAGAGAAAGATCTGGTATTGTTGCTAATGGAGGTCACATTTTCAAACCCTGGTTGATGGTTTTCCCAAGAAATGCTGTGTCCTCTATGGATAATCACAGTATCATTTATGAGTGGACTTGCTTGGTCCAAACTGAAGGTGGTGGCCTAATCTCACATCATAAGGAAGGACACATCTCTCGTAAATCTCCTACTTCTGAGATTGACAAAATGGGCTACTGACCTGGGGTAGACCAGAACAGGGAATAGGGAGCAAGGGCTTCTGATGGGCCAGCAGTCTTGGTGTCTTGGTGCGAAGTTTAGGGGAGCTAAGTTAGGGGTGCAATTCTCCTGCTTATTGAAAGTACAGAGATAAGATGCTCAATTTCTCTCAAACTCATTATTAGGACTGTTGTAAAAGTTAAAATATATACATATACACACATAAGTAGATATAATTTACATGTGTATATACTATATTGTATATGCATATATGTATATATGTGTATGTATGTGTGTATATATTCATGCATTTATGTATATATAATGAAAGAACATGATCAGCATAATAATCCAGGTTGGGTTGGATTCCCTTAATGTATTCTCATAGCATCCTATAGTTTTTGGTCACAGCACTTTCAAAACTGTAATGAAACAATTAATAATGTAATGCCTCTCTAGACTAAGATGATCATTAAAATGACTCCTCTAGACTAAGTTCGATGAGGGTACAGGGATTTTGTCTTTAGCCTGAGAACAGTGTAACAATGTCTGACACTTGGAAAGAACTTACTATATATTTTTGCAAAAATGAATGAATAGTAAATGTTAATGTTTCTTAATTCTGAATAGAAATGAACTCTATTAAGGATTTTCTGTGACTAATGGACATTGACACCTCTATTGGTCTGCTTTATTTTCATTCTGGATTAAGTAAGAGTCAACAGTATCCTAGGTGCCCATTTAATTTTTAACCATCTAGCAAAATGGAAATATGAACCGCATTTTATAGCTGTGACTCTTACAGCCTCCTGGACCTTGGTTTTGGCCAGTGTTTGTCATTTGTAGACTGACTCTTACTGTGACACATAGGTATCAGCAACACTCAGGATTGCAAATCTTATATGGGCATGTGGATACAGAAAGTCATAGCCAGAGTTCCTAGGCTGGTGGGGGTTTCTGATATTTGGCCCATCACCCCATTAATAATTTAGCACTTGTTAGGCCCTGCGTTTGGGATTAGATTTAGGGAAAAAATGTCACAGAAACACTAAGGAGAGCAATCCTCCATGTTGGCAGGTAGAGATAAATCATAGAATGTTAGAACATTCTGGAGGAAAGCTGTTTGGGATGTAACACCAAACATCATGCAGATTCAGTGGAGGTTATAGTAACATTCCCTTCATTTATGCAGAATGTGTGTTGGCTGGCTGTACTACACAGAGAGCAAAGGCGGGTATTCACAAAGACAAAAGTAAGCCATGATATTTTAATTAAGAAAAGTTCCTGTCTCATTTATTTCCTATTTATTCCCCCTCCATATCTGTTTCCTAAAAAGGGTCATAGAAGACCTGAAGATTTCTAGATTCTTGATCTTTTTTCCAGAATTTACCTACCTGTTCCATGTTTCACTCCATCTGGCCTTGAACTTCCACTGAATGGTTATGTAGCAGTTATGCACTAATAAACAGTGCAAGAATTTGTGTTACTTTGCTTATTAATGGATACTATTTAAAGAGCCATTCATAGAAAGAGTATCAGTAATTGTCAGACTGATGGATGAGATGATTTGAAGCAGGGAGACTTTTGGCTTCCATAAGATAAGACTCTGCCAAAGGTGAGGACTGTGAAGGTAAAAGTGATACAATCTAGACCTGCAGGTAGATCTAATATAACCTTATCTATGTGACCAGTATTGGGATTTTCTTTTCTGTCTATAGTAACTGTTGTCCCTTTGCAGAATTTCAGCAGTATGCTCCTATCTTTTGCTACCTGCTGCAGCATCTTGAATTTCCAAGTCTCTTTCATTGACAATACATCCCAGTTCTTTTGCCAACCACAGGATCTAACCTGAACACTCCCCCTTTTGTAAGTAAGAATGAGACAGCTAAACAAGGTTGGAGGCAGGCAGGAAGAAGACAGGACTAATTGGAAAAGGTTTCATTAAAAAATAAAACATTTCTCCTCATTTGAACTGAACAAAGTCTGCTAACAAGTGTTCTGCCTGGTGGGGTTTCCAGTTGTTCCCTCCTGAGCACTTGAGTATCAAAGTTGTATGGGCCCATGGTAGGACTGCTTGCTCTGTTGCCAGGGCAATTATAGCCTGACAGTGCTCAGGTCTGTTCCTGTTTTTATTACTATTGTTATTACTTACCTGCTCATGGACTTTGGGGGCCGCTCTACACAGATGCACACCCTGGGGAATCACAAAGCCACAGGCACATTTTTAGCCACGGCTTGGCAGTCCTTGGATTGATATGAATTTAGCATATTCCCTTTATCTAGTAAGCAGAACCATAGATGTGTTTAGACTTAACTCCCACAAGAAAGAGGGTTTCCTGCAGACAATGTCAGTTTTCCACTCCAGGCAAGGAGCAGAAAGGAGGGATGGCAGTATCTTCATTTTCATCTGAAAAGATCTATGGGGGCCAATTGACCGGGACTTCCTGCCTGACAATGGGCAGAGAGACATATTCATTGTTAAACTGCTTGGGTCCTAGACTTCCATTATTGCTACAGCTATACATAAATACATTTATAAACAAACATACAAATAAATAAATTTACCCTTTAGAGCAATCAGAATGCTTTGCATTCTCGTGTGCATGTTCAGTTTCAAAAGGTAACATATACACGTCTCTTCCTCTCTTCAAATCTACTTGCACTTTGGTAGGTGACATTTGCTTAAAAACAGAGTAAAGTTTTAGAAACAATCTTTTTTCCCTTAAAGTTAATTGTATTACTAATCCAATATAGTCAATACATGTCTTTTTTAACTGATTTTTTAAGTTCAAACATTTTAAAATTAACCATTATTTTTTAACTTACTTATAGACTCAATATGAGTTTTATACAGCAATCTCATTGCTTTTAAGACCTGAATTATTATTTTCTCTGCATTTGGTCAGGCCTCATTTACTGAACTGAATATAAAATTGTTATATGCTTTTGGTCAGATATTATCTTTTAGATCATAACAGCAAATTGTAGCCATGCATA
Source organism: Colobus angolensis palliatus (assembly GCF_000951035.1). Taxonomy (NCBI): domain Eukaryota; kingdom Metazoa; phylum Chordata; class Mammalia; order Primates; family Cercopithecidae; genus Colobus; species Colobus angolensis. The sequence continues at coordinate 4,008,953 of NW_012116021.1, read as the reverse complement.
AATCTGCAGACTCTAATGTGTATTAGCCTCTCTTCCTGTTTATATTTGTTTGTTCTGAGTCTCTCCTTCTCCAAAGTATTCAGTCAAGCAAAACTTGAAGGAAAATAATAATAGTATCAATGAAGGAGAGTTTTAGTGACTAAAAATGCTCAGAACTTGAATGCCTACAGGAGCCAAGCAGGTAATGTAAATTCAGGGACTGAGAAAGTGTAAAACAGTATGTACTTAACTGCTTATGTTGCTACACCTGCTTAGCTCTTTCACCTTTAAGACACTGTGCAGGGACAAGCAAGCAAAAGATGTCTGTAAGTATACACGTCCCAAAGTCCTAACGCAGAGAAGCTTCAGACATTCAAGGCAAATCCTATTTTAGTGTATGTTTTACCTTCCTTAATAGGCATAAGATCCTTGGGGATTGACATTTCTTATTCCCGTCAATGATCCTTTAAATGTCCACCCTGGACTCTAAAATGACACCCTGTACCAAACACTGTGCTAGAGATGCAGAAATAAAGGCAGTTGTTAGACTGGAGGCAGGCCCATGCGTCACCCTCAAGAATTGGGACCATGCTTTTTTTCCCAACTCCTAAAACAGAGTCATGTACGTAGTAAGAGCTAATTCAATGGCCATTAAATGAATGAATGAACAATGGGCTCTCATAATTGTTTGCTGGAGATAATGATGCTCACCCAATCCAGTTAGCAGAACTAGACTGGGTTAGCATCATTATCTCTAGCAAATAATTATAAGAACACTGTAATTCTTTATGAAGCCAAGGACACCTCTTAAAGAGATACCCACGCACAAATTTACATGCAATAATAGGAGAATTACCAACATCCATGGACCCTCATTGGTCAGTGAAACCCAGTTAAAAGCCTTTTTGCTACAGCAAGCAAACAGAGAAACTGGAGGTAGGGAGCTGAGAGATGGTCCAAGTACAGGGCTCCATACCAAGTTACTCTCGTGGCTCTGAGAATGTCACATTACTTCATCTCATGTTCTGCCCAATTTATCTGACTAGTCAAATGAATCATTTTGGGGACAATTTCTCTATTCTCTGCTCTAAGCTCTAAATTTTCTTTCTTCAATTCAACTTCCACTTTCCATATAAATTATGTATAATGGAAATACTAATCTTTTATCTTACCTCATTCAACAACTTCAATTATGTAGAGGAATAAAAGCTCTGACTTCCCTTGAATGTCAGTTCTGAATACTTGGCCTTTCTGTGTTTTGTCCACATCAAATGACCAGGTAAAATTGGAGAAAAATAAAGATTTCAGCTGAAAAAAAGAGAAGCAAAACTAAGCAAAGATGAGTGGCATTTATATATATCCATATAAATGTGCACACACACAAACACACGTATTTGTGATCTGTGCAGATTCTGCTATGCATCTGTGTGTAATATTACATATTGCATAGGGAAAAAGTGTCTGAAAAAATTCACTTTTATGGAGCATTTACTCTGTGCCTCCATGTAAGGCATGTGCACTTTATATCTCATTTAATCTTTATAGAAGCACTTAAGCGGTAGATAATATTTTCCCATTTTTAAGAAGAGGACATTGAGCTTAAAGAGCTTATGTAACTCGAAAGTGGTCATTTGGACAGAAAGTTGGAATTTAGATTCCAGAGAGCTGACTACCAAAATACTCCCTTTTTGCTACTTAAAGTAGAGAGATCTTGTTGGGGAGTGTATTTTGGAGCAGTACTACTCAAAGTATCTGGTCTATGAGCTGTTGATTCATTGGCTGCTACAATGATACAAGGAGCTTGTACTCACGATCCCAGTGCCGCCTTCATTGACAAAATCAGCTGAACTAAAAACAGATGTTTAGTTACATGATTGATTTATATTCTGGCTTAGGCTTTTTATTTTATCACAAATAAAAGTTCATAACTATTTCATAGGCAAATGCTAATCTGCAGACCACACTTTGTGCAGCCCTGAACTTGACTATTATGGTCCTCTTACCCAACAAAAACTACTAGCCATTCAGCATGACCAGTGAAGATACGCCTAGTGGACCACTCTCTTGGTAGACACCATATGGAAGATTAGGGAGGTACAGCTTCATATTAATATTTTTTAACCTTTTTGAAACGAGTTTTGATTTGTGTCTTATCCCCATCATCTTCCAAGAATACTGGATGGACTTGAATGAGCTGCTGTAGGGCTTGGAGGTCTAAGTAAAGGTTAGGATTGATATTCTACTGGTTTTCACTGGCGTGGCTGTACCAATTGATTGTGCATTACAAGACATCCACACCTGTGGGTTAATGGCCCCTGCTCATGCCCACCAAGCAAATCCCCTACCCACTACTTCACTATCCTGTTCTTCCCCACACTTCTTCCATGATCCCCCAGGACTTTATTGAGATTCAGAAACTGAAGGGTTAAAGCCAAACAAAGCAAAACTCAGTTCCATTGCTGTGGCCAGCTTCTGTTCTAATTGGTCGTTGTCCTTTTCATTTGAGCTTCTCAAAATGATGTATGTAACCATGGGGACAGCAGCACCTTTCTCCTTCCCTCAATCTGTGGTCTTAGAAGGAAAGTGCAAAATTAGGTCTGAGAGAACCCATAGAGACCCAGGTTTAGAGAGATTACTCCTGCTAGTCACCACACAAGGTAGCTGCAGGTAGGTTTCAGAAGCCAGGGTGTGGAGCTCAGAGAGCAAAGTGCCAGAGAAGATGAGTACAGGGGACAGTGGTCACAACAGTGAAGGGGAGGGAGGCAGGCTGTTACTGCACAATACTGGGCTTGTGCATGTCTCTGGTGCCATATTGAGTTTTTTGGTGAAGACATGAGAAAAGAGAGAGGGAATCTGGAACAGCAGAACTTAGGGGGAACATAATTTACAAGAAAGGCTGGTCTCCAGATCTGCAAAAGCTCTTGGTAAATAAATACATGAAGTGTAAAGCCTCTATTGAAATGGACAATTTAATAGAGTCAGGGGACTATTTCTGTCACTCTGGCTCTAGTGCTACTTAATTACATAACTTTTTAAGTGCAGTTTATGCATCTGAAAAACAGAGTTTGGCTTGATCGGACTCTAGGCTATCTAATGATACAGTCTCTGATTCACATTTACCCTCTCTATGTATCCTCAAGAAAGACATGGAAATGTAATCACAGAGGGTCTAGCTGTCTGCTGTGGTCATTCATGGTGTAGGGACAATTTCACCAATAAAAGACCCAAAGGAAGGTCCAGCATAGAAATGACGGACACGTTTGAAGTCTAGCCCACACCTTCAGCCCTGCTATGCCAGTGAATATATGGCCTTTTTTGCAGTTACTAAGGAAACAATTGTCAGTAATGGATTAGGAAACCTGGCCTGAAAGGACACACACAGAGGGGGCTTTGTGTGGAGGAGCCCATCATCAGATGAAATCTGGCAGACACCAACATGCTTAGTGATTGATCCAGTCCTCAGCATGAAAGCATTAGAGTCCATTTGATCAGGTTGATAAGTGGAGAAGCCACAGAGCCCATCCACCAGTCCTCATGCTTTCTTCTCTGCTACCTATTAGAGTTCACAGATCTGCATGGCTGGATTGACTCAGTTTTAACTTCTCTGTTGGGTGCGTGTCGAGGCAGGGGATATACACACTTAATTCAAGTTCAGAGCCTCTCCAAACCTGTTTAAAACTCCAAAAGTCACTGTCTTTCAACTCATGCTGGCTCTTTGTAAAGGTTCTGAGAATGTTTGGAGGGACAATACTAAAGAAATAGATGTCTCATTGCTATTTCTTCACCAGACCTTTTCATTGGGTGTTTACCTCCCCTGCCAAGTAGACCCAAGCCTAGTGAACCCCAAAAAGTTAAGGGGAATCTAGGTGATACCAGGTAGTTCATGGGAAGGAAAAAGTAGGAACCTTAGAAACTAGATAGGCCTAACCAGCTTATTCCTTTGCCTTTTGTTATTGAGCATTTAAATTAAAATATTAAATTTAAATTTAATGATTTATAAAAGTTAATTTTAAATTTAGTTTTATTTATAGATTTAAAATCACATATTACATAAAATAACATCTTAATTCAGATATACTTCTTTCAGGCTTACATGCATTGCCGAAGGAAAGAATGACTAGCAAAAGCAATTACGTAATTTGTGGATTTAAAAAAAATAAGGAAAATGCACAAAGAAAATATTTAAATCATGCAACCTCATCATGCATTTCTAACCAGTTAACATTTTCATACCCATATATCATTTTAAAAATTTAAAGTAAAATTGGGATAATAAAGAATATAGCACACTATAGTCAATTGTAATTTACATTATGATTATATCCCTGTGACGTTGCCAATTTGAAATACATTATGATGTCAATATTTCCACAGTGTGAATTCACTCAAGTTTATCTGACTAGTAATAAACCGAACCGGTGCATATTTTGGATTTTCTCTGTTGCTCATTTTGCGATTATTTCCTTAATATTTATTTCTGAAATTTGTACTGTTAACTCCAAGAGTTTAAACACTATTAAGGCTTTTGAAATACACTTCCCAATTTTCCTTGGAAAGAGTGCAGGGGTGTGTGCTTTTGCCGATGCTAGTATGTAACAGTGACGGTTTCCAGTCCGTTTCCAGCAGACGATTATGATTTGGGGCTGAGGGTAAGCCTGAGACAAGAAGAGAATCATAGTATTTTATTGTTACATTAATTTACATTTTATATGAAAGCAAATTCACATTTTTTTCTCTATTGGAATTATGTTTATTTTGTTGTTTCCATTTTAGTTTAGTTTGTGGTATTTCAGGCTATTTAGATATATTCAAATGTTACATATCCAATCATTAATATTTTCCTTTATGATTTCTTCCTTTGAAAATATGCACTGAAAAACCTTCTCCTGGTTTGGAGATGATAAAACATTAATATATTCTATTCCTTTTTATCGTTAAATTCTTTGATCATTTAACTCTTTAATCAAAATAATTTTTTTTTTTAATATTTGGGGTAAGATGTTTCCCTCAAATATTAACCAACTGCTTTTGAGTTTTTATCTTTATTGTAGTCCTTTTCCTGGTGCCTGAAGGGCTCCTTTGTCAACTGCAAACCTTTATTTATCCCAAGATTTTTGTGCTTTCTGTAGTCTTCCTTTGATCTGCCTGCCATGTTTTATATCAGTACCAAAACATTTCATCATCATCGCGTACAATAGCTTTTTCTTATTTGTAAGGGAAAACCCTCGTTAATAGTTTTTACTTTTTATTCTGAGATATTCTTGCCATGTATTCTTCCAGAGGGAATTTGTTTTCCAAGTCTGAAAATCCCCAGTGGCATTCTGATTTCCTATGCTTTGATAGACTAACAGAGGGAGAATTCATATTGCATGGTCCTGGGTCTTGCTTTCCCAGAATTTATTTAGATGTTCCTTGCTGTCTCTTGGTCCTAGGATTTATCACATAACCCTTGGGATATTTATTAGTAATTTCATTCTCAGGTATTTTATAGTTCTGTAACTATTGTGAATGGAATTTTTATCATACTTAATAATTTATTTTGCTGGCTTAAACAAAGAAAATGGATTTTTGTATATTTGTAACCTATTTACTCAACTGTTGCCTTATCTCCAATAAATTTTGTCTTTCAGTTGATTCATTTGGTTTGTTTTAGGATATAATCAGTCTTCAAATAAAGATAATATGATTCTTCTTTTCTAATATGTATGACTCATTTTTTCTTATCTCACTGAATTGTCTGGGTCTTGTCAAATATAGTAAATAACAGTGGTGAAAGCAGGCCATAGTTTTGGTGATAGTTTTAACAAGGACTGTGTTAATGTCAAGTACGATTTTGACAATTGGTTTTACATAAGTATTTGCTGCTGTTACTGATAATAATAAGTACTTATGTAATATGCAATGGGCCAACTACTGATCTCAACTTATATATTAATTCATGGAATTATCTCAGCAACTCCATGAATTAGATATTATTATGATTATTATAATTATTATTTCCATTATATAGATGAGAAAACTGAAGCACCAAAAGGTCAAAGGGCTTCCCCAGGACCCTGCAGTTAGAAGTGGAAGCATGAGGACTGTAACCCCAGCAATATAGGTCTTGGGGCCTGTGTTTACACACACCATGCCAGGCTATCTTCTCAGGTTTACAAAGAATCCTGGTGGGCTCATATGAGATGACTTGTTTCAGACATAGATGCATCCATTTAGAAGTTCCTGCTATTTTCTTCTGTTCTCTGCCCTTTATCTTGATATGTTTGGTATGTTAACATCTATACTAGCAGATTTCCTAATGATACCATCATCATGCCATTCTTAGAAAAATACTCTCTAAATCATGTATATTTTTTATATATTATATTTCTGAACATAAATTACTTTTTAAAAATTGAGATATCTATGTATCTATGTATCTATATAGCTTTCTATGTATCTATCTATCTATGAGGTTGGTTTGCTGCCCTGTTTATATATTAGTAATACAATCATCAGTTTTTGGTATTAGGATTATGTTAATAATTTAAAACAAATTATGAAACTATTTTTTGTTGATGATGTAGTTTGCATTCAATGTTTCCCCTTCTCTAGGTTTGTCTTCCTGAGGCTCCTACCCATAACATTTTGAGGTACCAATACTTTCTCTTCAAAATTACATGTATCTTGCTCCACTGTCTTAGGTATTAGTAGTATGAATAAATATTAGATTGTTTAATTTTAGTTATTTATAAGGATCTTGATCCTTTTTTCTTTCTTTTCTTTAATTATATTTCAAATACTTGGAGATCCTGTTTGATATGTAAACTCAGATATGTTTTGTACCATAGGTGAGTACTGTCTTCCTTCTCCTCAACCTCCTTTCCTTCCTTTTCTTTCTTCTTGGCTTCTGCTATGACTACCATACTATCTGAGTTTTAAATTCCGAATGGGAGCATATTGCTTTTTCCTAATCTCTTCTAAAATTCCTATTTATATATTTAGCTCATCATTTTTATCTAATCTGTTGTGTTAGTCAGTTTTGCATTGCTATAAAGGAATACCTGAGAGTGGGTAATTTATAAAAAAAAGAGGTTTATTTGGCTTACAGTTCTGCAGGCTATACAAGCATGGTCACAGCATCTGCTCAGCTTCTGGTGAGGCCTCAGGGAGCTTTTCCTCATGGCAGAGGTGAAGGGGGAGCAGTCATGTCACATGGTGAGAACAGGAGCAAGAGAGAGAGGAGCAGGTGCCAGGCACTTAAAACAACCAGCTCTTGCCTGAACTAAAAATTCAGTTGCTCCCATGGGGAGGGTACCAAGCCATCCATGAGGGATTCAACCCCATGACCCAAACACCTCTCACCAGACCCCACCTCCAACATTGCGGATCATATTTCAACATGAGATTTGGAGGGGACAAATATCCAATTCATATCATCTACCTTTGAGATATTGGAAAACTTCTTGAAGTTGTCTTCTCTGTAATAGATTTTATTTTCTACATTGAACAGTCTAACTCATGATTTTGGCCTTTAATTTAGAAATTGAATTTTCATCTCAATAGTGCTGTCACTTCTAATTTCTTATTGTTTCCTTTTTGTGCCTTTTAATGTACTTTCACCAATGCAATATACTTGTTTCTTTTAGAAAATATAAACAAGAAATTTCCCAGATTTTTCCCGTTTCTGGCAGTAAATCTATTTCACAAAAAGACATTTGTTTGGTATCTTCAGAGTGGCCCCCTTTTATCTGCAATATTTCTTCATAGATTTAACATCTTTTCTCTGCGCATGTTTACAGAGGATGTTCAATGATGCTCTGTTTTATAAAAAGTGATTAACAGAGGTGGTTGTAAGACTTTGGGGGCAGATACTAAACCCTATTCACTTATAACTTGGATTTTGTAACAAAGACAGAGACCCATGCAAGGTTTGAGGATTCATTTGGGACCATCACACAAAGCCAGGACCTCCAGAGATGACAACTGTGGTCAATGAATTAGTAAAACTGCAATCTGCAAAGGGATAATGTGGGCATATTTGACTTTCTTGGCCATGGCTTTGGGTAGAGCAGTAAAAACGGGCAAAGTCTTCATTCATAATTTCTAAACATAGCCCTCCTTCAAGCAGATTTGGAATCATAATTCAAATGTCCCTGTAGCCCAAAAGACCTCAAGCCAAAAATGCTGTCTGTAGTGGTTTCTGATTGGCAGTGTCCTCAAATACTTAGGGGAGAAAAACAAAAGTCCCAGATGAAGAACAGAGCACTAACACCAATCTACAAAAACAGACTTTAATATTCAAAAAAAAAAAGTTTAAAATTTTAAAAATTATAAAATAATTGAGAAAACAGGCCTATACTATTGACACTCAACAGAAAAATCAAACTAATGAATGATGCCCAGAAACACTGCATATGCAGGAATAATCGGGTATGGTAATATAAAATAACCATGGTTATATGTTTTTCCGAAATGGTTTTGAGATGAATGAGTTTACAAGTAGATTCAATCTAGTTGAAGAAAGAATTATTAATATGGAACAAAAATATGAGAAAAATCAGAATTTACTACAGTGAAACAAAGAAATAGAAAATAAGAAAGTAAGGTTAAAAGATGTGGAGGACAAAGGGAAAATAGAAAACATACGTTAAATATTAACTTATCTTTGCTTTCCTTGACAGAGATAAGGGAGAGGCAATATTCAAAAAGATCATGGATGACATTTTTCTAGAATTATTGAAACATACTAATTATCCTATTAATAAATCCCAAATAAAAGAAATGAAAATAAATTTAAATCTACTTCAGAAAATCCAAGATAAAGAGAAGATCTTACAAACTGCTAACCTGAATTCCACCATTCATTTGTAGGCATATATAACCTTCAAAACATTTTTTCCAGGTTGCAATAATTTCTTATTCTTTAAAATTTCTGAACTATGTGGATATTTTCTTGATGATATTATAGAGCCTCTTCTCCTGGAAATGTTTACGTTTTCTTGGCAAACTATAGCAATAAAATCTGAAAGTGTGGGTGGAGGGGAGTGGGGTCTGAGGATCATCACCTCTGCTTTCATTGCCAAACCTTTGGCATAAATTGTATGACTGCCTGCTTTGTACCTTGACTTTATTTAAATCATAAGCATTTTTCATATTCTAAATGGTTGTTATAATTATCATTTTAATAGCTTCCCTATAGTCCATCAAATTTATTCCATTACAATTTCCTTAGTCATTACTCCCCTATTAGACACTTATGGTTTTATTTCCCTCAAATTTGGATTATTATATATAATACTGTCATAATATGCATTTTTATGCCTATAGCTTCCCTTTTATTTTGGTTCAGTTTATTAGGAAGGGTTCCCTGAAGTGACATTACCATGTCAAATGTTACGGGGCCACTGCCCTGAAGGTCTCAATCAATTTACACTTCTACCAGGTATTTTGATATGTGCCAGTTTCAGCATGTGCCAGTGTCAGCACTAAGTATTATTAAGTTTAAAATATAGGCCGGGTGCGGTGGCTCATGCCTGTAATCCTAGCACTTTGGGAGGCTGAGGTGGGTGGATCACCTGAGGTCAGGAGTTTGAGACCAGTCTGGCCAACATGGTGAAACCCTGTCTCTACTCAAAATACAAAAATTAGCTGGGCGTGGCAGGGGGCATCTGTAATCACAGCCACAAGGGAGGCTGAGGCAGGAGAACTGCTTGAACCCAGGAGGCAGAGGTTGCAGTGAGCTGAGATCATGCCACTGCACTCCAGCCTGGGCAACAAGAGCGAAACTCTGACACACACACACACGCACTATATATATATATATATAGAGAGAGAGAGAGAGAGAGTAAGCAAACTTATATAATATAGTAAGAGAATATTATATATATATTATATATGTAATAGTCTATCAATTTGCAGAGTGTAGAAGGCATTTTTATTTACATAATGAAATGGGATATTTTCCCACATTTGCTTATTTTTTCTCTTTTGCACACCAATTTTCAGTATTTATGCTATTTAAACATCTTTTTTGGACCTGATGTTTGTCTTACAGGTATCTAACATAACTATTCTTCTTTTGTGGTGAGTTATCAAGAAAAGCTGTTAAGAAACACAGAGAGGGTTGTGCTGGTCAGCCTTGCTTACTAATACTGTGCAGAGATAGGGACCTATATGCCATGAACCTTCTACCTTTCCCTCAAATTTATTTTTGTGCAAAATAAAACCTTGTTTAAGTCACTATAGTCAGACTTTGTTTTACCATCTGTGGAAAAAATTTCTAATTAAGACATCTGAGCTGGGTGAGAAGGGAATTGGATCTCTATTTTATTTATACTCACTTTTAAACATACCCAGAGCCAGTTTTATTCATCAACTTTCTACTGTGAACCCATGCTAACTAACCAAAGTGGAGGTCAAAATTTCTAAATTTTATTTACCTATTTCCCAGTTTATATCCAGAGATATGAATAAGTCTCCTGGAGCCAAAATAAAATCAGTTTTATTTTTAATGCTCACAACATTTGACAATGGGAGAGCAAGATTTAAAGGCACTCACATGCCCAAACCCAGAGAAGTCAAGTTCTACTTGACAGATACAATATGCGTCTGAGAGATAAAAATCCATCCATGCCTCTCCACGTACACTCATTTAGAGTCGTTATTTATCCATTTATCACATACTGAGGATATGCCATTTGACAGGTGTGTGCTCCATGCCAGGGATGTAAAGGAAGAAACATACTCCTCAGTCTTTGCCTTTGAAAAGCTCTCTTCCACACCAGTGATGGGGTGTGAGAGGAGGTCATCTACATAAACAAATATATTTAGCCCAGGAGTTCAAGGATGCATTGAGCTGTGATAGCGCCACTGCACTCCAGCTTAGGTGACAGAGCGAGACCCTTTCTCTAAAACAAAACAAATCAAAAACAAACACAACACTCAAATTATACCATGTGAGAGTAAAAAGAAAAAAATAGAGTAGTAAAGAGAGATTAATAGTGAAGTGCAAAATGGAATATAAGGGCCTTGCCCAAGTCTCCACAGCCAATAAAGTGGTACAAGTTCCTTTAATCAAGGTCTTCTGGACTACTTGTTACAATGACAACCATGACCTGAAATATGTGGGCCATCATCTGGGGCATCAAATTTTTTTTACATTATAAAGTACTATCATTTTAGCTGTTATAGAAGTTGTCTGGTATGACGAACTCTCCCTAACCTACGAGTATGGCATACACTCTGAGGTTTATTTTCCCCAAGGATTCCTTCTTTTAACCTCTACAGAGCACCTGTTATGTGTCTGCTGGAGGCTGGGGTTGCAAATGTGTATGTGAGTGCTCCTGCCCCTGAGGGCCAGAGTCTTACTCTCATTCCCTTCCTCACCTCTCCTTTGCCATCTGTGAGGTGGCTGACTGAGCAAGAGGGTGTGAACTTCACTTTCTTCCAACCAAGCCAGCCATTCTAGAATTTTATAAAAGTAGACTGGAAAAAGGGGTGGGGAAAAGAATCAGACCTTGGAGCTTTAGAAAAGAGACTGAGATTTCTCTCTCTTTAAAAAGTGATCTTTTCTATTGACTTAAGAAAAAAAACAACTTGTTCAACATCTGTCTTTCCCTTCTGGCTGCTGTTGCTTAAGGAGGAACTGACTTCCCTTAACTCTGAAGTAATGTCTCCTTTCTTTAGGAAAACAGGTGTCAAAACATGCAGCGAATCAAATTTTCAAACAGCTGAAATAAATTTGAGGATTTTCTACCTTTTTAATGCTTTTAGCCAGGAATTCTTTTGTGAGGTTTACAATTTCCCCATTTGGAATTTTGTTTCTCCTTGGGGTGCTTATGAGCAATCCTTTTGCATTCTTATTGCTCCATTCCTGTCCTCCATAATAAATCATTATTATTTGGATGTGAAAATCTATTTGCAAAAAAATGATTCACTATTGATTACTTTTTATTTAGGTCAAATGTACTTTATAAACAGGAAGGCCTTGGTACCACACTGAATTCTGTTGTGTTAAATATCTTTATAGGAAGAGAGAAAGATAAATTGAGCTAATTTTGATCAATATTGTGACTGTGAAATATTCCTTATCACCAGATGCCTAGATATGAAAGGGAGAATTATGATTCCATTTTACAGATGAGAAAATCTAGGCAAATAGCGTTCACTGAGCCCAAGCCCACACAGTTACAAACTAGTGAAACCAGGATTCACACTTAAGTCTGATCTAACTTCAAAAACCACACACTTTCTAGCTCACCACAATGGAGTCTCTTATAGTCGCTACACAGCTTTTTATGTTGAGTAGTCGAGCCTGAATTTACTTATTAGCCTCTGGGGCTTACTAGATGCTAGGCCTTGGATAAGTTAGTTGTATTGATAAGTCTGCATCTCCTTATCTGTGGAATGGAAAAAAAGAACAACCTCTACCTCATAGGACTTTGGTAAGGATCCACTGAGTTAATGCAAATCAAAGAGCTCAGAAGGTTTTCTGGCATGCAGTAAGTGATCAATTAAGTTTTCTCAATTGTTATTATTATCTGTTTCTTCATGAATTATACTATAGAGTACATGTCATGATTTTGCTTTCATGGATATCTGAGTACAGCTGAATAGGGGGTTCTAAATGAATGCTGTTGTTTTTTGTTTTTTTTTTTTTAAGTTTCAGTGTTCAGTATTTATATATGAAAGATTTGCCCTGCTCTTCTCCATTGGCTAATAAATTCAGAGGAAGGAAAAGGCATCTCTTAGTAAGATTGTTTATGAATTTTTTTTTCAGCAGTGAAAAACCCTTTGTAAAAATACAGATAAAAGCATTGCTGCTTTGACCATCATGTGGGAAGGGGATAGACTCCTGGATCTCCATGCACCCCGCTTCCCTTTATAACCCCTACCAGCTCATTATTGTCATGGGGGTATTTCTGGGGAGCCCTGGATGTTGACATCACCACCAATCCACAATGCACACAACAGAACACGATGGACAGTGACTGACAAATATAATTAATTCTCACTGTCTGAAAAAGGCCTGTGTGTAGGAGTCCTTCTTCCCAATCTTCATGTGTCACCACTCAGCTCCCATTATACATTGTCATGGTTAATGCTTTGTTTAACTGGCAGGGTCTACAGTTTGGTACCAGAGAACTGGAGGAGATGGGAGCCATGTTCTGCTTGGGCCTCCTCATCCTGGAGCTCAAATCTGCCAGCTGCAGCCATCACCTCCTGGCTCGAGCTGCAACTCTGCTGAGTGCTGAGGAGGAGGCTCTGGACCAGCACCTCCAGCGGTAAGATGCTCCCAAGGGCTCAGAGAAATTTGGACCTTGGTGGTTCCATTGCTGAATATCTCAGTAATGAAAGTTGAGTGGACCTAGGGGTCTTTACACAGACAAAATACGGGAGAACTGCCAAGTAAAGGTAGGTGCAGTTAGGCCCTATTGGATGACCCAAACCAGGGACATATCTTTCCTACTGATGATAAAGAGGGTGCTGCCTGTTTATACACATATATGCAAATCTAAAACTATATGTATTTATACATATTTCTAGGTAACGCATTTTACTTATGATAAAGAAAATGTGGCTTGGTGACACACACGGATATCTACATATACTTATATTTGCCAGTTCTGTGTTTATATGTATACAGATAAGGTTTTTGAGCCATTACTCAGAAAAAAACAATAGCAATCTCATTGGCAATATCTAGGCACTTGGAGACAAGAAATGTTTTACTCTCTTCCCATTCTCAAACACCATAGTTCCTTCTTGGAAGATGATGGGAACCACTTGAAGATGATTAACGCATTGGCTCAGAGAACCGGACTCCCAGCCACAGCAGGGAAAGGCTGGATCTCTGAGAATCGTGGGGATTGTTAATGAGCCAAGGGAAGGAGAACCGTTATCCAAATGAGCCCTTTTGATGCTCTTTCCTGTTGAGAAATATTTTAGACTTGACCAAAACAAATTCAGGGGGCAAGAGGAGAAGAAATAATGGGCATGTGAGAGGAGAGAGGATGGAGGGGAGTCCAAGAAGCCAAAGGCAGCTAAGTCATTGCCCACACTTTGAGTGTCAGAATGGATGGGGAAATTGAACTGTTGGGAAAGTGTTTCCTGGTAAATGAGGAGGCATCTGGTCATGTACTTCACGTCCAAAGGCAGAGAGAAAGCCATTCATCCTGGGACCATCTTATTTCTAGCTCATTTTCATGAATTTTCCTCCTGTTCCTGTTGGGTGGCTGTTGTAGTGTGACTTCTTACCGAATGGCCAGTGAAGCCTAGAAGGATGTAGCAGTATGCCTTAATACTGCTTTGGAAGGCTCTTGTTTTCTGAAACTTGATTATCTAAATGCAGTAATTAACTTGCTCAGCACACTGGGCTATAGACCATAGACTACAGAAACTTAAATTTAAGTGCAGGGCTCTTTCCTCCATAGAGCTGCTGCTGCTGATTTCTTTTGACATCACAACCGCTTCCGCCTGCCCTGGCCCCTTCAACACCCCTCAGTGTCTGAAGGCTTCATGTGTTTGGTATCATTGTGGTGTTTTCAGAGTCTCCCTCTGACAGCAAACACTTCCACCTGCCAGCATATATATTTCAACTTGTCTTTTCATCTTTTCCTTTACTAAGCTATCTTGAGTGTAGGCATGCCTGGATTTTTTTTTTTTTCCTTCTTTCCCTTTTTCCCCCTCTCTCCTCTGCTGCTCATTGAGGGAAGATTGAGCAGAACTGGCATTGCTTGCTTTCATCCAATTGATTGTGCCCATCTGTTTGATCCAATGCAGTGAGGATTAGTTGCCTGCAAACTGGAACAAAAAGAAATCTATCAAAGAAATGCCTTTTCTAATTCAAGTCTAAAGAATTTGATGTCAGGCTTCAAATACAATGGCTGCTATATAGGTTATTATAAGGAGATAGTATTATTTGCCCCCACCTTTCCACACCATTTCACACAACTATTAGTTTCAATTGCATCCTGACCAAGGGGATTGAAGCTAGAGGTCCTCCCATGACCTCTGACCTTTCCTAGGCTGGTGCAGCTCCTTAAGGGCAGGATACCTGAACACAGGATGTGATTAATATGTCTACTTTGAATAGATTAGAATTAAGTTTGCCAGGCATGGAGTTTGGTGGAGATCAGCAGGAGGGAAACTACCTATTTCACCCAGACATTTGTATGGTAATATATTTTCCTATTCGTTACGAAGCAGTTGACCACACAGATTGTGATTCTTGCCAAAAGGACCTGAAAACTACATAGTTGTGAGGGAGATCACCCTGAGCATTTCTTGACCCCAAAAATATTCCAGCCAATAAGCTTATGGTCACAAAAAGATGACAGAGAGAACATTTATAAAATCTGCTTGTTTCAAACTGTCAACAGGTTTTTTGAGAAGCATTTGATTAGTTTCTGAAGAATGAAGTTAAATCCTATGATGTAATAATCAGCAGAGTGAATCCTAGAACTTTTGTTGGTATCAGGATTCTTATTGTAATACAAAGAGTGTAACCAATGTTTGTCAACACAAATCTGTGTATGTTTTAAAGAGGAGACCTCTACCACCCTCCTCCCCTCCTGCCTCTTCCTTGGATATAACAGGGTTTCCAGCATCCTACAAGAAGATTTGTGTTGTTGTTGCACGGAAGGAATTATGAATAACAAGGTGGGTGTGGGGGCTCTTCTCCAAAGGTCTACCCTAAAGAAATACAAGAATAGCTGGGTGTCATGGCTCATACCTGTAATTCCAGCACTTTGGGAGGCCTAGGCAGGCGATCACGAGGTCAGGAGTTCAAGACCAGCCTGACCAACATGGTGAAACCCCGTCTTGAACCCAGGAGGTGGAGGTTGCAGTGAGCCAAGATCGTGCCACTGCACTCCAGCCTGGGTGACAGAGGGAGACTCTTTCAAAAAAAAAAAAAAAAAAAATTGCAAGGATGTGGTACTGCATCCTCTCCTAGGCACACAGACAGCATTAACTCCTTGGGAGTGATCAGCCAGGAAGACAAAGTGTGGCTGCACACTGTGGACATCATGTTTTCTGACAATAGGTTTCATGCTTCATTTACCATAAAAACAATTAGAGTGTAGTCAATATCCACAGAGCAACTCACCATTTTTCAAGAGCAGAAGAGCAGAGATAGCAGATGTTTGCCTAGTGACTGACGCTTAAAATGAAGTACATGCATGCTTTGTTGTGGGTTTCCTTTTGCAGTCCCCTTCTTCCCAGTTGCTCATTTCAGAAATGTCTGCATACTCATGAAAGCATCTTTTGATCTTTCCTTTCCTTTTGCTTTCTCCTTCCTCTCCTTCTTATCCCTGGAAATAATTGTGTGTGCACTGCAGGAATGCTAAGCTTCTTCTTCAGGAGGAGCCATTTATCCATTGTGACAGGTCTTTTGCAAAGTCATTTAAGTTTTGCTGAGTCAGCCACTGTTCATCTCGATTTGTATCCCTCCACTGACTCTTGCTCTTCTCAGCCGAGCCCCCACCCTCCATTTGTCCCTCCACTAATAACAAGAGAAAGCTAAAGCTCAGAGCTTCAGAGCTGTGCCTCAGCAATGGCTCAATACCTCTCATGTTCTCCGAAATTATAGTCCTGTTGCTTTAGCCTGGGCTCACCTTAGTATCTACATAAACTAGGTTTGTTTGATGGGACAACACTAAAAGAATAAAAATTCTACGTAGATGTTAGAAAAAAAATGTTTACTAATTAAAAAGGTGCTTGATTTTCATTTGTAAAAGTACAATTTTGTTCTTTAGAATGAGAAAATGAAATTAGGAAGGCAGACAAAAGTGTCCCATCCCTGTCTGATCATCCTGATAACTACTGTCAACATTTTGGTGAAGTATCTTAAATTATTTTTCTCATTTTTAACTTAATCAATTCATTGTTTTAAATTGACAGATAAAATTGTATGTGTTTATTGTGTACCATATGATGCCTTGCAGCACATATACATTGTAGAATGGCTAATTCTAGTAATTAACCTATGTATCACCCCACAAAGTTATCATTTTTGTGGTGGGAACATTTAACATCCACTCTTCTGTCATTTCTCAAGAATATAATATATTGTCATTAACTACATTCATCATGTGGACAATAAATTATTTAAACTTATTCCTAGGTTATATTTTTTACCTATGGATAAATAGACATACAGTACTCTCAAAAACAATGTACTATAGTTCCTCTTTTTACAGCTTTATAAACACTGGCTGTTTCTATATTAAAACCTTTGCCATTTTTAGGAGAAAATGGGGTGCTGTTTTAATTTAGAATTTGCTATTTTCTGATGCAGATAAAAATCCTTCTATATCATGAGTATTCTTTTTTATAAATTTCCTAATCATGTCTTTGTGCCTTATTCTGTTAACCATTCCTTTTTTTAAAGAAGTTATATTTACATTTAATTTTAATTTCTGTGTTAAAGGTACTCAACTTCTGTTTGTCTTGCATGCTGCAAATATTTTCCCCAAATTGTCATTTACCTTTCACATTTTTTATGTGGTTTATTGACATTGAATGTTTTCGCTTTCAAGTAATTATGTTTATCAATTCTTTTCTTTGCTTCTCTTGCCTTGGATAAACCTATCTACCTCAGTTTAATAACAGATAAATTCACATCCACTGTTTATCTGTTATTGAACTGAGGTAGACAGATAGTTTTATAGTGAGTATATTTATATATTATAATTTCTTTTACATTTTTACTATTGAATCATTTTGTATTTTTAAATAATCCACCTTTTATTACTGATGAGTAATGCCAGTTTATTACATAGTATATACACATGCATGTACCTGGGTATATTTTTTGGATTTATATTCTGTTCCATTAGTCTGTCTGCCAGGAGCACATAGTTTTTAATACTGTAGCTTTGTAATCTAAATGTATGATGTTGCAAACACCACCTCATTAGTATTTGTTTAAAAATGTGTTTTGCTACATTCCCTTCTTTATTTTCACTGATGCACTCTATAATGAGTTGTTAGCTACCACTGGGATTTTAACTCAGGTAATATTAAAATTATAGATATTTTTGGTTTATTGACTGCTTGTCTATGTTACTTTTATAAAATCTGATATTTTTATTCACTTATTCAGATCTGCTTTGATGTTCATCAGTAAAGTATTGTAGGGATTCTTTTTGTATCCTTTTTATGTAGTTCCTGAATATATCATCAAAAACTTTTCATTTCAATATTTTAAAAAGTTTTGTTAATCTAAAAAGTGTATTTTTCACTACATTGCTTCTAAGTGCTTGTTTTAGTTATATAGGAAATTTCTGGGTTATTTATATATTTATTTGCAACTTCAATGAACTCTCTAGTTATACCTAAAAGTATTTCCGTGGATTTTTCTGTTTGTCTGGATAGAAAACAGTATCATTTATAAATTTTGACCATCAGCTTTGCTTACTTCTTTTTCTTATCTTATGATCTTGGCTAGAGTTTTGAGACCAGTGTTTAAGGCTGAGGATTTTATGAGCATCCTCACCATAAACCTAACTTCAAAATGAGAATGACTCTTAAGCATTTAAGAATTAAAGTGAAATGGCTCTTGGTTTGATATTAATATTCGATATCTTCTTCATTATTACTATTTTTTTGATTACTTTTATCAAAAACTTCTTTAGTATCTAGAAAAATAACTATTTACTTGAATTAATAAAATCTTATAGATTTTCTAACATTCAGCTACTTTACATTTCTAAGGAAAATGTATTTGGCTGTGATCTGAAATATTGTTTTAATGTAGACAGTGATGTTACGTACAGTGAACTGAGGAGTTTTGTGCCTGTATTTGTGAATGAGTGAAGTCTGTACTTGGTCTCTATTGTTCTATGACCTGGAACACTTTCAATGTCCTAGGATACGTCTGCACCTTGAACATGTACATACTGCTTATAAAATCATCTGTGTTCTGTTTATTTGAAACAAAAATCTAATTTTTCCAATGTTAATTTTCCCAAATAAGAATTACCTATGGCATTTAAATTGTCTTATAATCATGTTCAGATCATTTTAAAATTCAACTTTGTGTTTAATTACTTGCATTGCTCATCTCTACCCATTCTATGAAATCATGTCCTCATTCTTTTTTCTCAATGTTGATTCATCTTACATTTTTCAGAGAACACCTTAAAAATAGTTTTTCTTTTTTAAAATGTAAATCAATGGAGATTTTTGCATATTAATGCATACGTGAATATCTTTCTCTTCCCTTTGCCTAGGAATTCTACATTCCCTGCCTAGAGATTTTATGGGTAATACATTAAAACAGTGTAGACGTGTCCAAATTTACTCTGGTATGTAATCTTATGGTAGCCAGCCTAATTTTTATTTCTTTGTGTGTACCCTGTTTTTTCTTTTTCTTTTTCTTTCTCTTTTCTTTCTTTTTATCTGGAGAGGGGGATGGGAGTATCTCTCTGTCCCCTGGACTGGAGTGCAGTGGGACAACCTCAGCTCACTGCAACCTCCACCTCCTGGGTACAAGGGATTCTCTTGCTTTAGTCTCTTGAGTAGCTGGGATTACAAGTGCCTGCCATCATGCCTGGCTAATTTTTATATTTTTAGTAGAGACGAGTTTTCACCATGTTGTCCAGGCTGGTTTTGAACTCCTGACCTCAAGTGATCCACCCACCTCAGCCTCTCAAAGTGCTGGGAGTATAGGCGTGAGCCACTGCACCTGGCCGCAACCTGTCTTTTCGACCTTCATAGTTGTAGTAGTTTATCTTTGTTCCCTAACACAAAGATTATTTTTCTACTACATCAAAAATATTTCCTTCTTTCCTCCCTTCTTTCTTTTTTCTTATGTGTGTGGTTTAGTTCCTTTAAATTGATTTTGAATTATGAACATTCTATTCCCTTGAAACATGTCTCAATTTTAAAGGATCAGTGATGCCACCCTACGTCTTCATTATCTTCCTCTGAAGTGTTTGGTATCTGTTTTCTAACCTCTTATCTGTTCTCTCTTCTTCTTTAATCCTTTTTACCTCCTTGCCCCAATTCATCAAATTCTGGAAGTTTGTCTCAAGTTTGCCCTCACACATTCAATTTTCTGCAGCATGGACTCTCTACTCTTTGCTGATAACATATTTTAATTTTGGTGAATTTACAACTTACATTTGGGTTTCATTGCACCTATTCCTCATCTTTCGTGAGTTTCCTTTTATTCATGTTTGTAGTATTGCCAGCTCACTTTCCATTTGGATCAGTTTTCTTTTCATTTATCGTCCCATAGATTCCTTTGTGAAAAACAACTTTCCAGATACCTTCATACAGGCTCCATAGTGCTTGTTTCTGTGTCCTCTGGCTAGTCATTCCCCTGAAGCGCACCACTGCCAAGCTTCTGGAAAGGCATTGCCCTCCTTGTACTTTTGCAGGATGTTTTATCACCTCTGGGTTGTGCTTCTTACCTGTTCCTGTTCTTCCAACTTCTTTTCCTCATTTTTTTGTTTATTCATTTTGAATCATGAGAGCTCTGTCATGACTTACAATTTTTCAATAATGAAGAGTTTATATGTTCTTTAAACCCTTTTATGGTCTAGCTGGATGTAGAGAGGTCCTCTTGTTTTAATAGAAAGTAACCTGATTTAGGTGGTGCTTTCTCTTCAGCAATTCATGGTATTTTGGCTTTTACCTCATAGTACAAGGTTGGGGTGATTGTTTTGGAGAGGTTAAGGAAAGCAGGCGTGGAGAAGTGAATGAAGATGGGAAGTGCCCTACTAATATCTATGGGCCAAAATGGGAAATTTGGGATTGGAAACAATGGTTCCCATAAAGATTCCACTAGAGTAAAGCAAAGGATGGAGTCTTAGTAGAATCTTTGGTTTCAAGTTGACTTTCTATTTCCATCAATTCCAAATTAATGCTACATGACTATTCTGGTAATAACTCTTTAATTGTCTGCTGTCATCTTAATTCTATTCAAATTTTAAAAAATTAGCCCATAGTAGGAAATATCTGAGAATATTCTTAGCTTCTTTCTATAGTTGCAGGCAAATAAATGCTACATGTAGGGAAATGTTGGAATGGAACTCCACCTGGGAGTCATTATAGATTACAAGTATCACGTCCTGCTTTAAAACATTAAATGGCTCCCTAACTGGTCAAGGCAAATGAACTGATTGGCCAGAAGAAGTACTAATTTTAGGCTGGGAAAACAATAGCAAAAACAAAACAAACAAACAAACAAAAACCTTCTTTCATTAGCTGTTAAAGAAAAGCAAAATCAAATATATTTTGGTATGATTTTATGCTGATTCTTCTATAATAGATAAATTAAAATAGTGAAAACCCAGTGTTCATGTGTCTGTGAAGAAAGAGGTTTAATAATATCATGCAGCTATTGGTAAATTGGTTTACTTTTCTCTGGGGAGCAATTTGGCAGTTTGTAAAAAGGCCCATAAAAATCTCTCATTTGATCCTATGTTTTCAGCTTACAGAATATTACTCAAGACAATAAACATAACAGAAAATAATATTTAATATGTACATATTTATATAAATAGTACTTATTTCTCCACATAATTTTAAACAACTCAAATTCTTAGCAGTAAAATAAAGAACATTATTGATAATTTTCTGGACTACTATACTACTATGTAAATAATAGATGTATCAATTTATACATAAGATAATAAAGCAAACATTTATTAGGGCCTTACCCTGAACCAGATGCTGTGCTAAGCATTTTATAAATATTATCTCACTTAATCCTATAAATAATCCCATCTGGTAGATGCTATCATTAACATTCCCTTTTACAAAGAAGGAAATTAAGTTTTATAGAGGCTAAGAAGTTTGCCAAATGTCATGAATATATTTAAGAGAATGTGCTGGCATTTGAATCTCCTTTTGACTGACTCCATGGCTCAAGTTCTTATCCTTTATTATATTTAGCCTTTTGAATAATAGATGAAAACCAAAGCAGAATAATTAATGGTGTACGCATGCTGATTATGAGTTCAGCAACATACAACACTGACAGGGGTGGGGGGGCATTAAATGTATAATCTAAACTTAATTTAGTTTTACTAATTTTTTTCTCTTTACAGTTCCTTAAAGTATATGTTGGCTGCATGTATATCTGTGTGTGTTTCTTGGTAACTTTTAAAATTCAAAAGACTTGAGTTCATTTTGGACCATAAATATCCCTTGATTATTTTATTACTATTCAGGGAAGATTATTGTATACCATTATAGGTTGAATGCGTCGTAACCCATTGCGATTACAAAAGAGAAAAAGATTGCAGACACCAAGGAGTGAAAGTGCATTTTCTTCGTATTGCATTTGCTGCTTACAAAATGTTACCACCTAATAACAACCATGAAAGTTAACCTAAAAGAATTCCTATTTTACAAGTGACTCCATGGGAGCCCAGGGAATCTAAGTGACTTGCTAGGTGTAGTTAAGTGATTTACACATTGCCAGTCAACATGGGGGATCTCATTCGCCTTTGCCTCAGGCTCAGCCAAATGAACTGCAGGTCTCTTGCCTATGAAACTATAAATACCTGAAAATAGAATAGGCTACCAGCCCCTGGAAAAGGATTTCAATCAAGAAACTCACTCTTACCATTCTCTATAGCAACTGCAGCCCTTCCCAGCCCTTGTCTTTTGTTGTTAATTCTAAAAATTGAAGGCAAATAAAACCTTTGAAGTTTTCCCAAACAGGAGCAGTTGTTTTCATTTAAGAAGGCTTCAAATAGCCTGGCATGGGTGGTCTAAGTTAACTAAATAACTTTTCATTAATTTTTACAGCATTACCCCTTTCTCTTCTTTCTATCTAATTCTTATTTCTTTTTATTAAGTACCCTGTGACACCTATGGTTCTTACCACAGAGCTAGTCCTTTAGTTCAAAGCCATTTACCTATGAGAGCTAATCTACCAGATGTGCTAGAGGAAAACAAAAGTGTAAATACAATAGTGAAGGCAAAGGAGAGAAGGAAGAGAGGGAAGGAGAGAGGGAGGGAGGCTAAAGAACAGGAGAAGAAATCAAGGTATTTGAACTAAGAGATCCTTATGGGGATAAAAAGCATCATAGAATGTTTACATTTTTGGTTTGAAAGATCCTGAACTTAGATTACTAATTTAGAAGAAAGATGGTGCCTTTTAAAGCTTCTGTGAACATTTCCACGTTTTACCTGATTTCTTTATCCTAGCCAATTGCCAAGTTGCCCTCTCTCAGGAAGGAAGGAAGTAAAGAACCCTAGCTACATTCTACTGTACCCAAGATGAAATAGTCTATCATTGCTTTCGCTGTCCTGTAAATTTCCATGAATTTCTCACGTTAGTACCTAACATAGTTTTCTTTTTCTTTATTTTTCTTTTTTCTCTTCTTTTATTTATTTATTTTTTATTTTTAAGACAGAGTCTCACTATGTTGCCCAGGCTGGTCTCAAACTCCTGGGCACATGCAGTCCTCCTGCCTTGGCCTCCCAAAGTGCTGGGATTACAGATGTTAGCCACCACACCTGACCCCTAGCATACTTTAGATCACAGACATGTGGCTTAAATTCAAGGAATTTTAATTCTGATTCAAAGTATTTCTGGGATGACAAGCTGTGTGAATCTATGGAGGTGTCTTCACTTGTTTACGCTCAGATTTTTTGGCTTTAACATTAGGGAATCTCCTTTCAGATCTAATATCCTACATTTATTCTCAAAGGTCCAGCCACTGACATCCTCACATTCTAACATCAGCAGTAGGGTTGCAATTCTGACTTCAGGATACAAAAGGCAAAGCAGTTGAATTATGCTAAGTGGCAAACAGCTTGTATTTGACTGAATAAAAATTAAATTTTATTTTTATGTTGACTGGATAGATGATAAAGAAACAGAAGCTTACTAGTGCATAGGTAACAGAAAGGAGTTGTAAACAAGTAATGAGAAAAAGAGAGATGGAAACAAAGAGGTATGTTTAGAAGTGGACATCAAGATATGTGGAAAATGATGTCAAACCAACATCCAACATCCAAATTAGAATCTGATACCAGATGACCCTTTACAAGGGACTTAAATGTTCTTACCAGGAATCTCAGTAGGTACTATTTTCTGTTTTCTGGACACGGACACTTCAGGAGAAAGAAGTGATTACCTCTGCTTGGTCCTTTTAGTTTCTTTAGACAGATTTGTCCAATTCAGACCTCAAGTATGTTCTAGTAAGCCAGAAAAAATATTTTCTGTCTTGTGACAGCTCATCATAGACTTACTGACTCTATTTGTGGTGAGAGATGAGCCTATTGGAAAATGAAGATAACGTAGCATGAGGCAATATTGTTTCAGTACAATAGGAATGGAAACTAAATTAGAGTCAATATGTTTATGATGACTTGGCATTCATCATTTTATTATGTGGCTTTGAATCAGAAAATCTGACTAGCTCCCTATGCTTTGCCAGTGAGTAATAAAATAAGTAGAAGAAAGAGACGATAATGATATAGAATACCATGTGCCTGGAAGTGTGATAAAGATTTGATAGGCATTATCTTAAAGCAAGTTTAGAAAGTCATTATTATTATTACTATTCTGATTAATTATTGTTTTTTTAAATTATACCTCCACTTCTAGGGTACATGTGCACAACGTGCAGGTTTGTTACATATGTATACTTGTGCTATGTTGGTGTGCTGCACCCATCAACTCATCATTTACATCAGGTATAACTCCCAATGCCATCCCTCTCCCCTTCCCCTCCCCATAATAGGCCCCGGTGTGTGATGTTCCCCTTCCAGAGACCGAGTGATCTCATTGTTCAGTTCCCACCTATGAGTGAGAACATGCCGTGTTTGGTTTTCTGTTCTTGTGATAGTTTGCTGAGAATGATGGTTTCCA
>NW_012116021.1:3967499-3980092 GCF_000951035.1 Colobus angolensis palliatus | reverse complement strand
GACATACTGATGGGGTTTTGGTGTGGGTGTCCTTTCTGTTTGTTAGTTTTCCTTCTAACAGTCAGGACCCTCAGCTGTAGGTCTGTTGGAGATTGTTTGAAGTCCACTCCAGACCCTGTTTGCCTGGGTATCATCAGCAGAGGGTGCAGAAGATAGAATATTGCTGAACAGCGAGTGCTGCTGTCTGATTCTTGCTCTGGAAGCTTCGTCTCAAGGGTGTACCCCGCCATGTGAGGTGTGAGGTGTCGGTCTGCACCTAGTGGGGGATGTCCCCCAGTTAGGCTACTCAGGGGTCAGGGACCCACTTGAGCAGGCAGACTGTCCATTCTCAGATCTCAACCTCCATGCTGGGAGATCCACTGCTTTCTTCAAAGCTGTCAGACAGGGTCATTAACATCTGCAGAGGTTTCTGCTGCTTTTTTTTTTTCGCTATGCCCTGTCCCCAGAGGTGGAGTCTACAGAGACAGGCAGACCTCCTTGAGCTGTGGTGGGCTGCACCTAGTTCGAGCTTCCTGGAGGCTTTGTTTACCTACTTAAGTCTCAGCAATGGTGGGCGCCCCTCCCCCAGCCTCACTGCAGTTAGATCTTAGACTGTCTTGGACTGACTTAGTCTTGCAGTTAGATCTTAGACTGCTGTGCTAGCAATGAGGGAGGCTCCGTGGGCGTGGGACCCTCCTGGCCAGGTGCAGGATATAATCTCCTGGTGTGCCGTTTGCTAAGACCCTTGGTAAAGCGCAGTATTAGGGTGGGAGTTACCCGACTTTCCAGGTGTTGTGTGTCTCAGTTTCTAAAGGGATTCCCTTCCCCCTTGGACTTCCCAGGTGAGCCCATGCCTCACCCTGCTTCAGCTCTCACTGGTTGGGCTGCACTAGCTGACCACCACCGATTGTCCAGCTCTCCCCAGTGAGATGAACCTGGTACCTCAGTTGAAAATGCAGAAATCACCCGTCTTCTGTGTTGCTCACGCTGGGACCTGGAGGCTGGAGCTGTTCCTGTTCAGCCATCTTGCTCCTCACTCCTAATTATTGTTTTATAGATAAATAAAAGGAGGCTTATGATGCTAAATGTTTGATAAAAGCCAAATCAGTATTATATGGCTGATCAGTGATTCAAATGCTGGTCACTGAATCAAAGTTTTTTCTCTTTTATTTCTGAAACATATTGCAAATGATTCTGAAAATATATTCATAAAACAGTTTCCAGGATGATGTGGAAAAATTAGGCCATAAAATGTGATCTATATAAATCACTGTTCTTTGTCAAAGAGCTGACTTCCTGTAAGTTCAGTACAAAGATCGTAATATCCTCCACTACAGGGAAACATACATGAAAATAAATCCCAACATTCTAAACTTTTCACCCACTAGATGTTTTCAAGGTCAGGAAGCAAAACTAGTTGGACAGCCTTTGTTGTTGTTCTTGATCTTCGTGTATTTAATTACTTGTGGACAGCCTAGAAAAAGTGAAAGCAACTTCTCCTCCCCACTCTCAGCAAAGGACATGCAATTATTTGTTAGGTCTACATAATATTAGCTATTGAATGTTTGCTTTTTAAAGGATTGATCTAGTTTTTCTTAAGAAGGCCTGGACAGTTTGAGTTGACTCCACCTCCTATCAATGAAGTGCTGAGGACCTACAAGTGATCTGCATTCCAGTCTTAGCTAGTTTTTAACCACTCAGGTGTTAGTATGTGAAGAAATAGACACCAGGAAATTTGGTATCCCCTTCAGAAAAATAGGAGTTAATGGCACTATTGATAATAGTAACTGGTAACTGATGTTTATTGAATGCTTAGCATATTCTAAGCTTTTTTTTTTTTTTTTTTGAGATGGAGTCTTGCCCTGTCACTAGAGTGCAATGGCACGATCTCGGCTCACTGCAACCTCTGCCTCCCAGGTTCAAGCAATTCTCCTGCCTCAGCCTCCCAAGTAGCTGGGATTATAGGCGTTTGCTACCACGCCCAGCTAATTTTTTTGTATCTTTAGTAGAGACAAGGTTTCACCATGTTGGCCAGGCTGGTCTCTAACTCCTGACCTCGTGATCTTCCTGCCTCGGCCTCCTAAAGTGCTGGGATTACAGGCATGAACCACCGTGCCTGGCCTCTAAATTTTTATTCATATGAATTTTTATCATCTCTCTCAACAAATAGTCATGAGATACATAATATAATTATACATATTCCCATTTGACAGAGATGAAACTGAGGCACAGAGTTTAAATAACTTGCCTAAGGCCACACAGCTAGTAAGTGATGAAGCTGGGATTTGAACTCTGGCAGTTAGACTCTAAGGCCAGAACGTTTAACCACTACTCCCATTTGAACAGTGGATGTGGTTTTGTAAAATCATTCATCTCTTGTTTCTAACTTATCTTTGGCACCAGTCAGGGTTCTGTCAGGAAAACAAGCTGCTACATGAATTCCAAATATGAATGGTGTAAAAAGGGAATTAGAAGTTTATAATCCGTTGAAAAGGTTATATATGGAAACAAAGGCAAGAACTCCGTGGCCAATTTACCTTCAGTAGAGAGGCTGGCCATTTTCAAGAGCACACCTAGAAGCTGCTGTGAGTCTCAAGAACTTCTAGGACACTCTTGTCTGGCATCTCTGTCTGCAAAGTTGGCTGGAGAACCTCTGAAGTAACTGCCCTCACCTGCTTCTGTAGCCAGCAGCCATGAAGAAGGTGTCTGGCTGAAGCTTGCCTGAAAGCTAATTAGACCCTCAAGTCTGTTGCCTGCCCATCCATCTGCCACAAACGCCCCCCAAGAACAATGGCCTTTCCTCTTCTGCTTCCAAATCCAACAAATAGATTGACAGAATCTAACCTGAAACTTTGGAGAACCAGAGTGAAATGATAGGGTGATTATATGGCTGAGTACTATGTAATATTTTAATGTAGTCATGAGTGATTTCAAAAATCATGGCCTGTGAGTAGACAAATCTATAGCTTCAAAGCAGAAGTATGAGTGCCTTAAGAATAAAGCATAGGCTAAGTTAGTTACACAAGGTGTTATGGAGCAGATTAATGGGAGTTCTTAAATCTGCACGTTTTTGTTGAGTTTCCAAAGTGTACATAATGATTACAATAATTTTAATTTATGTAATTCTTCACTATGTTCAGGTGTTTCTATTTATAGCCCCTCTATGAGTGTCCTCAGGTGTACACTGAAATATTGAGAGTGTGAGAGACGCATACACGCTGGCAGTCAGGTCTGTACAATCACCTCTCAGCATTTGGAAATCATGTCCCAGGCACAGTTCCCCTATATCCAATAAAATAGTTGTTACTAATTCCATCAGCAAAACAGAGATTTTGTCTTCCCCAAGACCCTAACTTTTGTTAGCAGTAGAAGCACCGACAGGGCCAGGAGTATGAAACGTCCTTAAAAACCTGGAATTTATAAAATTAACCCCAGGAGAAACAACAAGCACATGTGGTTGTTTCATGTACGACTGCAGCTAAAGGGTAAGGCACACCACTTGGTGTTGCAGGTGATTGATGCTTAAGGAGGGAGGTCCTCTCTGACCCCTGGATGCTGCTTTCTCTACAACATGAAGACTGATATTTAGACTGAGAAAGAGAAGGAGGAGAAGGGAGAGGACAAGGGAGGAGAAACAAGGGGAGGAGGAGACTAGAAGAAACTTGCCAAGAAGAAACGGAGGTCAAGGTAGGAGAGGGAACTCTGAATGAGTTTAGTTAAAATGCAATTCTGGAATCATATGCAAATTAAGTTATCTAACTCTTGTCCAAGATCTTTGAGGAGGCTTGTTTGCAAACTGAAGTTGAGCACATGTTCTTTTACTGTCCAAAACTGAGAAAGTGCTATAGTCTCCCAAATATACACAAGTGAGTGTGATGCAGATGTCAGGAGGGCATGGGATGGATTATCAAGGGAGGTTTATTAAGTACTTAGAAAATGATCAAACATTACTCAAACTACCAAATATTTCCCTATGAAGTGAAATGTTCAAACCAACCTGATTTTATTACAGCTTTAATGAGGCGGGCACAATTGATACATAATAAACTGCACATATTTGAAACACTAATTGGATGATTTTGGCATATAGATATCTATATATCTATGCATAAAACTATCACCACGATCACAGTCATTCCCATCATCTCACCAAATATCAAGTTCGTTTGTAATTCATTCATCACTCTACTCGAGTATCCCTAGACAACAACTGACTTGTTTTCTGTCCCTAAATATTATCCTTCATTTTTAGGATTTTATGTCAATGGAATCATATGGTATGTACTCATTTTCCCTTTAGCTTTTTACACTCAGCATAATAATTTTGAGAGTTACTCTATTCTAATCTGATTTCATTTTATTTTTATATGGTTAATGGTCAATGGATCAAAGAAGGCAGAATTTGTTTACCTGGATGGCGACCAGATATTCTGTTTCTCTACCAGCCTGAGATGAGTCAGTTCTAACTTAAAAACTGTCACCAGTTGTTCCTCTGCCTGGCATGCATTTTGTACAGATGGTTGCATAGCTGGCTCCTCTTTGACATTCAAGTCTCAGCTTAAATGTCATAATCTCAGCTTAAATTTCACCATCTCAGCAAGACTTTTCATGACCACATTGCCTAAAGTAGCATTTCTAGCCACTCCTACTGTAAGGTCTCTGATTTAATATTATCTGCCTCCTCCAGGTAGAATGTATAATCCATGGGAGAGGAATGTTATCTGTCTTATTTAAAGCTGAATCCCTAGCACTTAGAATAATGCCTGATGCATAGGAGGTAATCAATGAATGTAATAAATGAACAAATCTTTGCCAAGCCTCTCATCCTGTATTTATGGGAAGATATGGGCTAAATAACAGTATAGTTCCATGCAATTGATGTTCATTGATGGAATATATTCAAGATATGCTGATTAATGGATATTTATTAACCTTGATGGGGATTTACACCCACACATTACCTCAAATCCTGTCCTATTAAACAACTTTTATGTATTAAGAAAACACTTAGCTGTAACTATAGAAACAATTGTCCCTTCCTGTATAATGTGATGCTATAACACATTAGGGTAATATAATGGATATTTAAAAAAATCTTTACAGATTGAAATGATGGACGATACTAAAAAGATAAAAGTGGATAAGGATAAATTCTGCTCAAAGTGTTCCCAGCCAAGAGCACGCCACCCATACACAGTTCTCTATGTGGGAATTGTAATTGGCAGTGAGCTCGAGGCTCAGTGTGCTAAACCTGCAAAAGTTCTTATTGCAACTAGCGACTTCGGTAGAAACATAATGTCTAGAATTAGATAGGGAGTGGTTTCTGTTTTGCTGTGGTCAACACAAAACCTAGAATATTATAGTTCATTTCTGAGCTACAGAAATGGAAATGGGTTCAGTGGATTGAATGCATAATGGTAAGTAAAGAGTGATACGTATAAGGAATGCTATAAGAAATAGGTAGTGTTCATTTTGTTAGCTGTCTTCAAATAGCTCTGTAATGAAATTAAACAGTCTTGCTTACAGCAAGGAACTAAGACTTATCCATCTCTGATACAACAAAGACCTGTCTGATGATCATAGGTGCCCCAAGATAGAATAAACTCTTACTGACTTCAGGACCATACAGTGTTTGGAAAGGCTTTGTAGGACAAACTTAAAAGTATGAATTTATACTTGGAATTGATAGCATATGGAATTTGTACCAACTCTGAAATATAAATGAAAACATATTTTAATAAAGAAATCCATTCGTTTTTATTCATTTGGGGTGAGATTTAGTCCATTCATCTTTTTAAACAGGCAAAAATGCTGAATTTTTCCCTAAATTCCTTATTAATATGAGTAATCTACTGCAGAGGTAGGTTTGAAAAGTGGAAAGGAACTGGGATTTGTTTGAAAATTTATCTTGAATCATTAGGGTGACAAAGGAGAGTAGGTTTTTATTTGTTTGTTTTAAGTCACAGAAGAGTAGTGTGTGGTAGGGTGTTGGAAGGTGATGTTGAAGGCACTGAGTTATGGGGATCTTAGTCACCACAGAAAATTATTCTTCATTCCTCGATTTCTGTTTGGTTGGATGGTTTCCTGTGGATGCTTGCTGAGAGGGTACTGTCCAATAGCAAGGGTGCTGAATTGTTAGTCTCTTGAAGGGAAGTTTTCTCAGCAATCTCATTAGTAGAATGAAACTGCAGGTGACAAGATAAGCTTGTCTTATTTATTTATTTATGAATTCTGTTGTTCATAATTGTATTATTAATCAGGGAAATGTGTTAGCTATTGATGTATTTTTCTTTTATGTGGACATTTATTTTAAATTGTAAGAGGAACAAAACATATTAATTCATATTAAGTAGTAGGTTACATTTTTTTCCTAGACAATTTTCTCTATTAACAAGAAGTGGAGACAAAGGAAGAACAAAGACATATTTGTTACGTGATAGGGAAGCAAAATTGTTTCTAAATAATAATGTGTGGTGTATTCCTGGAGGTACTGACAGCTCCTTATAAGGCAATGAACATTTTGGCTAAAGTTTGCAAGCAAAACACAAGGCTAATTATAAAATATTCTTTTGTCTTTTAGCAAACTGCAGGGGGCAAGAGCGAGCTTGTGTAAGCACTGACAGCTTAGATTTCCCTGGGTACTGTCTTCTCACATGTGTTTTTAAATCTTCCAACTTGTGATTATTATTTTTCAGTACTGAATTAGTGAATCATTTTACATAGTGCCATTATGTAAAATAAAATGATACTTTGTTTCCCTGCATTGGCCAATTACTGGGAGGGGAAAATTGGACTCCTGAAAGGCACATGTGTGTGTAGTTTGGCAGACTACAGGAAAGCCTTGTAAAATGCTCCCAGATGTTTGATGCATGAGAGGGAACCATGCCAGGAACAAGGAGCAAATTGAGGTGGGTTTCAGACATTATAAAATCTATTTATGTAAAAACTAAGAAAACAAATAAGATCATAGGCATGAAATCCTTCTGGAAGGTCAATAATGATAAAGTTTTACTATATTAAACCAATTTATTCCTTTTCTTTTCCCCTTCTGCCTGAGGCTATTATAAAAAAATATTAAGGAACATTATTGCTAATCCATAATAAATGGTACATTAACTATGATCCAACTTATCTTTTCTACACAAGGGCCACCGGACTGCATGTTGATAAAATCTGGACTGGATTTCTTTTTTTAGAGGCCTGATTGCATGTCCAATCATCAACCTTTAAGGTGGTTCTTAAAAAGAATTTTGTTATTAAGAAGTTGAAGCATCATAATTATAGTATCCCTCTGACTTCAAAGAGCATTTTGGGGGCTTGTCCCTCTCTTACTATGAGGTTTCTTAAGCTCGACAACACTGCTGCATGAGGTAAGGAGTTGTAAAACTGACCTCGTTTGGAATGGTGTGAACCTGGGAGGCAGAGTTTGCAGTGAGCTGACATCGCACCACTGCACTCCAGCCTGGGCGAAGAGTGAGATTCCGTCTTAACAAAACAAAACAAAACAAAACAAAACAAAAAACTGACCTCTTTTGAGTGCCAGAATTTTTCTCGAACCAGTCCACATCCTACCATCAAGCTGATGGCACATGGCAAAGGGGTAATTGAGGAAACTTCAATGAAGGAACTCTACAAAGCAAGATCAGGGAAACAATAAAGAAAAGATGAGGCACCTTGGGATAAGTGGCAGTGGGAAGTTAGTATCACCCTTAGTGAGGAAGAGGGTAGAACTGGTGAAGAATTGCGAATTGCCCTCACCTGTGAGAGCTGGTGCTATAGAAGGACTAACCACCAGGAACTGAAGCCTTAGGTCACATAGCTACTATCAAACAATGGCTTTGCAAGGAGGGAGGCTGAGGAATAAATTCCACATCTCTTTCACTTATTAACTTCTTCTTTTAAAATTTTATTTATTTCCATAGATTTTGGAGGGGACAGGTAGTATTGGTTATATGAGTAAGTTCTTCAGTAGTGATTTGTGACTTTGATGCACCCATTACCTGAGCAGTATACACGGAATCCAATTTGTAGTCTTCTATCCCTCACCCCGCCTCACACCATTTCTCCTGATTCCCCAGAGTCTGTTGTATCATTCTTATGCCTTTGCATCTTCATAGCTGAGCTTCCACTTATGAGTGATAACATACAATGTTTGGTTTTCCATTCCTGAGTTACTTCACTTAGAATAATAATCTCCAGTTCCATCTGGATTGTTGTGAATGCCATTAATTTATTCCTTTTTATGGCTGAGTAGTATTCCATTCCATATAGATATATCACAATTTCTTCATCCTTTTGTTGATTGGTAGGCATTTGAGCTAATTCCATATTTTTGCAATTGCGAATTGTGCTGCTATAGCCAGGCATGTACAAGTATCTTTTTCACATAATGACTTCTTTTCTCTGGGTAGATATCCAGTAGTGCGGTTGCTGGATCAAATGGAAGTTCTACTTTTAGTTCTTTAGGGAATCTCCACACTGTTTTCCATAATCGTTGTACTAGTTTACATTCCCATCAGAAGTGTAGAAGTATTCTGTTTTCACTGCATCCGCACAAACATCTATTATTTTTTTATTAGTCATTCTTGCAGGAGTAAAGTGGTATCACATTGTGGTTTCGATTTGCATTTCCCTCATCATTAGTGATGCTAAAAGATTTTTTTCATATGTTTTTTGGCAATTTGTTTGTCTTCTAGTGAGAATTGTCTATTCACATCATTAGCTCACTTTGTGATGGGATTGTTAAGTTTTTTCTTGCTAATTTTTTTGAGTTTCTTGTAGATTCTGGATATTAGTCCTTTGTTGGATGTATAGATTGTGAAGATATACTCCCACTCTGTGTGTTCTCTATTTACTCTGTTCCTTTTGCTGTGCAGAAGTTCTTTAGTTTAATTAAGTCTCACCTATCTTTGTTTTTGTTGCATTTGCTTTTTTGAGGGGTTCTTGATCATAAAGCCTTTGCCTAAGCCAATGCCTAGAAGTGATTTTCCAATGTACTCTTCTAGAATTTTTATAGTTTCAGGTCTTAGATTTAAGTCCTTGATCCATCTTGAATTGATTTTTGTATAAGGTGAGAGATGACAGTCCAGTTTCATTCCCCTACATATGGCTTGCCAATTATCCCGTCACCATTTGTTGAATAGTGTGTCCTTTCCCCACTGTATTTTTTTATTTGCCTTGTTGAAGATCAGTTTGCTGTAAGTATCTGGGCTTATATATGGATTCTCTATTCCATTCCATTGGTCTGTGTGCCTATTTTTATGCCAGCACCATGCTATTTTGGTGACTATGGCTTTATAGTATAGTTTGAAGTCAGGTAATGTGATGCCTCCAGATGTATTCTTTTTGCTTAGTCTTCTTTGGCTACACAAGCTCTTTTTTGGTTCCATATGAATTTTAGGATTTTTTTTCTACTTCTGTGAAGAATGATGGGAATATTTTGATAGGAATTGCATTGAATTTGTAGCTTGCTTTTGGCAGTATGAATCATTTTCACAATACTGATTTTATCCCTCCAGGAGCATGGGATGTGTTTCCATTTGTTTGTGTCATCTATGATTTCTTTCAGCAGTGTTTTGTAGTTTTCCTTGTAGTGATCCTTTCACCTTTCCTTTCACCTCCTTGGTTAGATATATTCCTAAGTATTTTATTTTTTTTGCAGCTAGTGTAAACGGTGTTGAGTTATTGATTTGATTCTCAACTTGGTCCCTATTCGTGTATAGCAGAGCCATTGATTTGTATACATTAATTTTGTATCCCAAAACTTTGCTGAACTCATATATTAGTTCTAGGAGTTTTTTGGTGGAGTTTTTAGGGTTTTCTAGGCATATGATCATATCATCAGCAAACAGTGATAATTTGACTTTTTCTTTACTGATTTGGATGTCATTTATTTCTTTCTCTTGTCTGATTGCTCTGACTAGGTCTCCCAGGTCTATGTTGAATACAAGTGGTGAGAGTGGTAATTCTTG
The DNA here is from genome assembly GCF_000951035.1 of Colobus angolensis palliatus. Lineage (NCBI taxonomy): Eukaryota > Metazoa > Chordata > Mammalia > Primates > Cercopithecidae > Colobus > Colobus angolensis. The sequence continues at coordinate 3,970,142 of NW_012116021.1, read as the reverse complement.
TCTTGTTGCAGTTCTCAGAGGGAATGCGTTCAACTTTTCCCCGTTCAGTATTATGTTGGCTGTGGGTTTATGATAGATGACTTTTATTACATTAAGGTATGTCCCTTATATACCAGTTTCACTGAAGGTTTTCATCATAAAACGATGCTGTATTTTGTCAAATGCTTTTTCTGCATCTATTGAGATGATCGTGTGATTTTTGTTTTGAATTCTGTTTATGTGGGTATCACATTTATGCTTTGCATATATTAAACCATTCCTGCATCCTTGATATGAAACCCACTCAATCATGTTGGATTATCTTTTTGATATGCTGTTGAATTCGGTTAGCTAGTATTTTGTTAAGGATTTTTGCACCTATGTTCATCAGGGATATTGGTCTGTAGCTTTCTTTTTTTGTTATGTCCTTCCCTGGTTTTGGCATTAGGGTGATACTGGCTTCATATGATGATTTAGGGAGGATTTCCTCTTTCTCTATCTTGGGCAATGGTGTCAATAGGATTGGTACCAATTATTCTTTGAATGTCTGATAGAATTCAGCTGTTAATTCATGTGGTCCTGGAATTTTTTTGTTGGTAATTTTTGTATTACCATTTCAATCTTGCTGCTTGTTATTGGTCTGTTCAGGGTATCTAATTCTTCCTGATTTAAACTGGGAGGGTTATATATTTCTAATAATTTATCCATCTCCTCTAGGTTTTCTAGTTTATGTGCACAAAGGTGTTCATAGTAGCCTTGGAATGATCTTTTGTATTTCTATAGTGTCAGTTGTAATATCTCTCATTTCATTTCTAATTGAGTTTATTTGGATTTTCTCTCTTCTTTTCTTGGTTGATCTTGCTAATGGTCTATTGATTTTATGTATCTTTTCAAAGAAACAGCTTTTTATTTCATTTATTTTGTTCTGTTGTATTTTTTTTCCGTTTCAGTTCATTTAGTTCTGCTCTGATATTGGTTATTTCCTTTCTTCTGCTGGGTTTGGATTTGATTTGTTCTCTTTTCTCTAGTTCCTTGAAGCGTGACCTTAGATTGTCTACTTGTGCTCTCTTAGACTTTCGGATGTAGGCATTTAAGATTATGAAGTTTCCTCTTAGCACCATCTTTGCTGTATCCCAGAGGTTTTAATGGGTTGTGTCACTGTTATTGTTCAGTTCAAATAACTTTTTAATTTCCATTTGATTTCATTATTGTCCCAATGATCATTCAGGAGCAGATTATTTAATTTTCATGTATTTGCATGGTTATGAAAGTCCTTTTGGAGTTGATTTCTAATTTTATTCCACTGTTGTCTGAGAGAGTACTTGATATAATTTCAGTTTTCTTAAATTTACTGAGACTTGTTTTGTGGCCTATCATATGGTCTATCCTGGAGAAATTTCCATGTACTGATGAATAGAATGTGTATTCTGTGGTTGTTGGATAGAATATTCTGTAAACATCTATCAGGTTCATTTGTTCTAGGGTATAGTTTAAATCTGTTGTTTCTTTGTTGACTTTCTGTTTTGACCTGTCTAATGCTGCCAGTGGAGTACTGAAGGACCCCACTATTACTGTGTTGTTGTCTACCTCATTTCTTATGTCTAGTAGTAACTGTTTTATAAATTTGGGAGCTCCAGTGTTAGATGCATACATATTTAGGATTGTAATATTTTCCTGTTGGACAAAGCCTTTTATCATTATATAATGTTTCTCTTTGTCATTTTAAACTGCTGTTGCTTTAAAGTTTTTTTCATCTGATATAAGAGTAGCTACTCTTGCTTGCTTTTGGTGTTCATTTGCATGGAATGTCTTTTTCCACCTTTTTACCTTAAGTCTATGTTAGTCCTTATGTGTCAGGTGAGTCTCTCGGAGGCAGCAGATACTTGGTTGGTGAATTCTTATCCATTCTGCAATTCTGTATCTTTTAAGTGGAACACATAGGCCATTTACATCCAATATTAGTATTGAGATATGAGGTACTATTCCATTCATTGGGTTATTTGTTGCCTGAATACCTTTTTTTAAAAAAGTGTATTTTTGTTTTATAGGTCTTGTGAGATTCATGCTTTAAAGAGGTTCTGTTTTGATGTGTTTCCAGGATTTGTTTAGAGATTTAGAGCTCCTTTTAGCATTCTTGTAGTGCTGGCTTGGTAGCGGCAAATTTCTCTCAGCATTTGTTTGTCTGGAAAAGATTGTATATTTCCTTCATTTATGAAGCTAAGTTTCACTGGATACAAAATTCTTGGTTGATAATTGTTTTGTTTAAGGAGACTGAAGATAGGACCCCAATCATTTTTAGCTTTTAGGGTTTCTGCTGAGAAATCTGCTGTTAATAAGACAGTTTTTTGTTTTTTGTTTTTTTTTAAATAGGTTACCTTTTGCTTTTGCTTCACAGCTCTTAAGATTCTTTCCTTCATCTTGCCTTAGATAACCTGACGACTATGTGCCTAGGTGTTGATGTTTTTGTGCTAAATTTCCCAGGTTTTCTTTCAACTTCTTGTATGTGGATGTCTAGGCCTCTAGCAAGGCCAGGGAAGTTTTCCTCAATTATTCCCCCTAAATATGTTTTCCAAACCTTTACATTTCTCTTCTTCTTCAGGAATGCCAGTTATTGCTAAGTTTGGTCATTTAACATAATCCCAAACTTGGATATTTTGTTAATTT
>NW_012116021.1:3961345-3962106 GCF_000951035.1 Colobus angolensis palliatus | reverse complement strand
CGGTTACTGAAGCTTGTACATTTGTCACGTATTTCTTGTGTCATGGTTTTCATCTCTGTCAGTTCGTTTATGGCCTTCTCTGCATTAATTATTCTTGTTATCAATTCTTCCACTCTTTTTCAAGATTTTTAGTTTCTTTGTGCTGGGTAAATAATTCCTCCTTTAGCTCTGGGAAGTTTGATGGACTGAAACCTTCTTCTTTCATCTCGTCAAAGTAATTCTCCATCCAGCTTTGATCCGTTGCTGGCGATGGGCTGCGTTCCTTTGGAGGGGGAGATGCGCTCTTATTTTTTGAATTTCCAGCTTTTCTGCCCTGCTTTTTCCCCATCTTTGTGGTTTTATCTGCCTCTAGTCTTTGATGATGGTGATGTACTAATGGGATTTTGGTATGGGTGTCCTTCCTGTTTGTTAATTTTCCTTCTAACAGTCAGGACCTTCAGCTCTAGGTCTGTTGGAGATTGCTTGAGGTCCACTCCAGACCCTGTTTGCCTGGGTATCAGCTGCAGAGGCTACAGAAGATAGAATATTGCTGAACAGCGAGTGTACCTGTCTGATTCTTGCTTTGGAAGCTTCCTCTCACGGGTGTACTCCACCGTGTGAGGTATGGCGTGTTGGTCTGCCCCTAGTAGGGGATGTCTCCCAGTTAGGCTACCTAGGGGTCAGGGACCCACTTGAGCAGGCAGTCTGTCCATTCACAGATCTCAACCTCGGTGTTGCGAGATCCACTGCTCTCTTCAAAGCTGTCAGACAGAGTCGTTTGC
>NW_012116021.1:3951502-3961270 GCF_000951035.1 Colobus angolensis palliatus | reverse complement strand
TACCTACTTAAGCCTCAGCAATGGCGGGCGCCCCTCCCCCAGCCTCGCTGTTGCCTTGCAGTTGGATCGCAGACTGCTGTGCTAGCAATGAGGGAGACTCTGTGGGCGGGATGTGGGAGCCTCCCGGCCAGGTGTGGGATATAATCTCCTGGTGTGCCCATTTACTAAGACCCTTGGTACAGCTCAGTATTGGGGTGGGAGTTACCTGATTTTCCAGGTGTTGTGTGTCTCAGTTCCCCTGGCTAGGAAAAGGGATTCCCTTCCCCCTTGGAGTTCCCAGGTAAGGCCATGCCTCGCCCTGCTTCAGCTCTCGCTGGTCGGGCTGCAACAGCTGACCAGCACCGATTGTCTGGCACTCCCTAGTGAGATGAACCCAGTACCTCAGTTGAAAATGCAGAAATCACCTGTCTTCTGTGTTGCTCGCGCTAGGAGCTGGAGACTGGAGCTGTTCCTATTCGGCCATCTTGCTCCGCCCCCCACCCCGTGTTAATTTTTAAAATTCTTTTTTCTTAGTCTTTGTTGGATTGGGTTATTTTAAAAACCTTGTCTTCCAGTTCTGAATTCCTTTCTTTTGCTTGTTCGAGTCTATTGCTGAGACTTTCCAGTACATGTTGCATTTCTCTAAGTGTATTCTTTATTTCCTGAAGTTGTGATTTATTTTTATTTGTGCTATCTATTTCACTGAATATTTCTCCCCTCACATCTTGTATCATTTTGTTTTTTAATTTTCTTAAGTTGGACTTTACTTTTCTCTTGTGCCTCCTTGATTAGCTTGATAATCAACCTTCTGACAATTCAGGGATTTCTTCTTGGTTTGGCTGCATTGCTGGTGAGCTAGTATGATTTTTTGGGGAGTGTTAAAGAACCTTATTTTGTCATATTACCAGAATTGTTTTTCTGGTTCCTTTTCATTTGGGTAGGCTATGTTAGAGGGAAGATCTGGGGCTCAAGACTGCTGTTCATATTCTTTTGACCCATGGGATGTTCCCTAATGCATTACTCTCCCCCTTTTCCTAGAAATGTGGCTTCCTGAGAACTTAACTGTCATAATTGTTATTTCTCTTCTGGATCTAGCACAGAGTCCTGGGATGTGAACTATCTTCAGGTCTCTCAGCCATGGATACCAGCACAGTATTTGGGGTGTCTCTCAGGTCCTGCAACAGCAATCCACTTCCTTCAAAGAGTCTGTGAATTTTCTTAACTTTCCTAGTATATTCCTTCAGTAGTTCTTGGAGCAAAAGTTCACAATGTGAGTCTCCACATGCTGCTCTGACCATCTGAGTTGGAGATGCAATTTAGTCCTGTCTCCTATCTGCCATTTTTTTCCTACCCCTTCTTTCTCTTACTAACTTCTAATTTGATTATGCCACAATTTGTCTGAACCCAACTAAAGGCAAGGGAAACTAGTTAAAGTAGTCTTTAGGGTTGGTTACCTAGGACATAGAGTGGGATGCAGAAAAATGATGAACAGACCTTTAGGGGAAAAGGAAGAGTAAACATCACATTCTACATGTTAGTTTATTGGTTCTTTGAACTATCCCCCCAAATAATTAGTTTCCATGTTTTTATAGTAAAGGATACTGAAGTTCAGAGTGGTTAAACACTTTGCCCCAATATAAATAAAGATTTGTCTGACTTCAAATTCCATGTTCTTTCCTTTCCCTATACCATGCTGCATACCACCCTGCACCCCCATACACACTGTTTCCAGTGATGTTCTTTAGGGGAGATAATCGGTGGAAGTAAAACAATATCTTGTTATATCCACTCCTTTTTTATTGGAATTCCATTTGTATATAGTGCTGATCATTGTTTTTAAAAAAGAGACCAAGGCTGGGTGCAGTGGCTCGTGCCTGTAATCCTAGCACTTTTGGAGGCTGTGGTGGGTGGATCACCTGAGGTCGGGAGTTTCAGACCAGCCTGATCAACATGGAGAAACCCTGTCTCTACTAAAAATACAAAATTAGCCAGGTGTGGTGGCACATGCTTGTAATCCTAGCTACTAGGGAGGCTGAGACAGGAGAATCACTTGAACCTGGGAGGTGGAGGTTGTGGTGAGCCGAGATGGTGCCATTGCACTCCAGCCTGGGCAACTGGGGCAGACTCCTTCTCAAAAAAAAAAAAAAAAAAAAAAAAAAAGGGACCAACAGGATTTATGGAGGTAACTGATCAGTGCTCTCAGGCAAGGAAGCTCAATCCCACTATCCTACCATGCCTGCAGTTTTTCTGGGATGCCTAAAAAAGACAGTAGAAATTTGAGCCAGTGGTTCTGGAGCAAGACCTGAAATGCCATTTTGAGATCCTGCTGCCATTAATAAAATGGATTTTGAAGGTGTATTGTGAAGGTTGTAGGTTGTGAAGGTTAAGATCATTACTGAAAAAATAAAAGATATATTCAATGTTTTCATTTGATATATATGTAATTTAGACTTCTTATGGATTCCTCTTAGCAAGATGAGACCAAAATATCAGTTTTTAAGACTTCATTAAAAGTCTCTATAACTTTCTTTTCAAATAATAAAGATGAGGAGGTCAAAGTATTAAATCATAAAAAGCAGGAAGATAAAGTATTCTCAATCTCAGGTAACATGCCTTTCATGTTTTTTTTTTTTACTGTTTTAATGTTAACTTTTTATCTTTAAATAATTTCAACCTCACAAAAATTTCAAAAAAATATTTGTATACCTTCATTGAGATTTATCAAATGTTAATGTTTTATTACATTTATGCTCTCTCTCTGTCACACACACACACCATATATACACACACTGTCAATTTTTCCAAATCATTTAAGAATAAGTTGCAGATATAACTCAACTTTATTCCTTAATATCTCAGTGTGCATTTCCTAAAAAAAAATTCCTGCCTACCAGTGCAGTATAATTAAAACAATGGCAATTAATAAAGTAAAAAAAGTACAAATCTTACTGAAAATGTTTAGTTGTTCCAGCAGTGCCCTTTATAGCAAAAGGGGAGAAATACCTTGGCTACAGGATCCAATCAAAATAATAAGATTCATTTTGTTGTGAAATCTATTGAGTTTTCTTTAATCTGGAACAGTTGCTTGATCTTTCTTGGCCTTTCATGACCTTTGTGTTTTTTAAAAGATTTTAGGACAGTTATTTTGAAGAATGTCTCTCATTTTTGGTCTTCCTGATTTTTTCTTTTGATTAAATTTAGCTTATCCACTTTGGGCAAGAATACCACAGGGACGGTGTTTTTGTCTTTATTAATGCTTCATATACTTAGCACATGTGGTTGATTTGTCCCATTACAGATGATGTTTACTTTGATCACTTGTTTAAAGTGGTGTCTGCCAAGCTTCCCCACTGTATAGTTTCTGTTTTGCCTTTGTAACTAATAGCTATTTTGTGAGATGCTACCCTGAGACTGTATAAATGTTCCATTTTTAATATTATGCACCCACCAGTTTTAGCATCCACTGATGATTTTTTTTTTTTTTGCCTGAAACAATTGTTATTATGGTCAATAAATACCAAATTGTTATTTTGCAATTCCATTATTTCCTCCACATTTGTTAGTTGGAATTCTGTGGTGAGGAAGAGCTATTCCTTCCCTCTACTCCCCATTTAATTATGTATTTAGGTATGTCTCTATGGATTCAAGGATTACTCTTTTCTTCAGTGACTTCCAATTCATTATTTATTTTATTTAGGCATATCTCTATGCCTAAATAAAAGGGTTACTTTTTTCTTCAATGACTTACAATTCATTATTATCATTATTTATTTTGATGCTCAAATTGTCCTAAATGTTGATAGTGGGAATTTCTTCATGCTAGCTCTTATATCCTTTTGATACATCTCCATCATTCTCTGAACATGTCTTTATTTTCTGGCACAGCAGTATGTTCTAGGTTCATCTCATACATTCCCCAATTCATCTCTAGAATCATCCATTTTTAAAGATTGCTCAGTCCTTTTGTGAAGTATTATAAACCAAGATGTAGGTGTTAATTGTTCATGTTTACTTTACTTTTTCAGCAGACTAATACACACACACACACACACACACACACACACAGACAATTTCTCTTGAAGTGGTCTTTCTGTTGACAAGAAGTAGTTTAAGCAACAATATAGTGCCTTTCTTTAGAAAAGATGTAAACATATAACATTAACACTTTTCAAAATATAATCAAAACCTGCAATTTTCAGCTGCCGAAAATTAGGACCAAAAAATAGAAATGATACACTAAAGACACAGGCAAGGATTTTTGCTGCCTTTCATTTTATTCTGTGCCTCAAGTACTCCTAAGTTTTCTTCTTCTGTGCTTCCCCGTTTTCAGAGAAGTTTCTTCATGAGATCTATTTTATTACCAAGATACTTGATATCATCAAAGTTGAGATTCAAGTGTAGGTTAAATCGATTCTTCCAAGTGAAAATATTAGTGTTTGGGGTGGTGTTCATGTGGTCTCCACATGCAACTCCAAGAGACAGTTGGGAGTCAGCAGGATCAGGAATCATGTGAAATGCTGTGAATCTGAGCATCCTCCCCAATCATGCTGAGGGAATAAAGTGCCGAGAGCTGCTCCAGAGCTGTGTCCTGTACTCATTCCCCGGACGAATTCCAGGTGCACATTAACAGTTTAACTTTGTTAAGAAGGTGTCAGCCTCGGATCATTTGCATTCCATTACCCACAATGCCTTTTAATTTTGTGCCTGCTTTGGAAAGCAAATGATGACATTCTGCTGGGAGAATTTCAGCCTGTGTGCTCTTTATAAAGTAAGGAAATGCAGTAATTATCACTGAGAAAGAGAAAAGAGAGGATATGATTTTCACATTTGGTGCTTTTAGAGAGTGGTGTGTGTTGGAGGTTTCATTGGAGAGGGGAGGTGAAGGGTGAAAAAAATATGGGGACTCTGGTTGTGTGTGTTCATAATTCTGAATCTAGAATTGTTAATAATTCTGGAAATCCTTCATAAATAGGTGATAGAATCCACATGGATGTTTACCAAATCCCAGCTGAATTGTGCTGAGTGTGCCCAAAGATACACATCATCAGAATTGTGGGTAAATCAAGGTTAAATTGTGAAACAATAAGAGGCTTATACTCAAAGGTTAAGACTTGCTTTGTCTCTTGAATGGTCTCTAGAGATTAGGAAAAGAAAGCAGGTGAAGAGAACCAGACAGAGTGGTAAAACATGTCTCCTCTCCTCTCCTCCCCTTCCTTCTCCCCTCTCCTCTCCATTTTTTTCCCTCCCCTTCCTTTCCTCTTCTCTTCCTCCTCCCTTCCTCTGCCTTCCACTCCCTTCCCTCCACTCCCCTCTCCTTCCTTTCACTCCTCTCCACTCCCCTCTTCTTCCTTCTCTCCTTTCTCTTCCCTGCCTCTCCTCCTTTCTAGTCCCCATCTCTCCTTTATCCCTTCCTTCCCCTTCCCTTCTCTTTTTTCTTTCCTTCCCTTTCTTTCACTTTCCTCCCATCCCTTCTCTCCCCTCCTCTATCCCTTTCCTCCACTCCCCTTCTCACTTTCTCTCCCTTCTCTCCCCTTCCCCTGTGGCTGATCTACCCCATCCCTTCTCTTCTCTTCCCTTCCCCCCACTTCCCTTGTGGCTGATCTACTACAACAAATTATCACTAAATCCTGTCACTCCTTTCTCCAATCCATAGCTCATATTAAACAAATGTAAATATCAGAGTATTACAAAGAAATATAAACATGAGTAAAGAGAGGTTTACTTTTTAGTTTTGAGAACTTAAATCTAGTAAATAAACCATGACAAATATTAAATTAGTATAATAAAAAAGAACTGACAAGCAATGTGAATATTATAGCTGTAATCATTCCTGATAGACTAATAAAAATATTTTACTTTCATCAAGTCCACTAGAGTGGAACTCTAGGAGGACAGAGATGGCCTTATTGATTTGTTCAGTGTTATGTACTGAGTCCCTTCAATAGTTCTAGATATATAGTAGGTGCTCAGTATACTGAATGGATAAATGAATCAAAGGGTTTGCATTATTTAATCATCACTTATTTCTCTTTTCTCATCCTTTCGAGATTATACTTGACTCCTCCTTTCCCATCCACTCCTTAACTCACTGTAGCATCGCTCCATAGGAACTACTTTCAACAGGGACACCACACTGCTGCAAAATCCACTTTCTTCTTTCCAGTCCTCATTATATTGTCCTCTTTGTAGCAAGTAGTACATTTCTCTCTCCACCTTTAAACTTTTTTCTCCCTTTATTTCCTTCACATGTGTTTTTTCTTGCATCTCCTGTGGGTCTCCTCTTTACAGTCTACGTACTTGGTAGTATAGTTCACTTGGTTGTCTTCATCTGCTGGTGTTTCCAGGAGTTCCTTAGCTTCCTTTTCTTTTTGCTTTCCTTGCCCAGTCTCCTGGGGTAATTACATCAACCGCCATGACTTGGACTTTGATCTCTGTGCTTAAAAAAATTCTCTTTCAAGGAAGTAAGTGTAGATGGAAAAGAAATATAATTTGAGGACTGACCCCTGGGACACTTCAACTTTTAAATGATTGGAGGACGAGGATGAATTGTCAAAGAAGATTGAGAATACATGGCCAGATAATAGTGGAGGAAAATCCAGTTATTGTAGTGTTTCAGAAGCCAAGAGAATAATTTTAAGGAGCAACATTGAAAGGCTTTTGTCAACTGGGTGAGTGGTGGTAATGAATCAGTATTTCCACACATGGTTGTAGTATTCTGGTAAATTCACATTATTACAAGTGGAATAGCATTTTTGTTTCCCTTGTTATTTTTTAAATGCCTAGACAAATAGATATATATGAAGAAAACAGGTTGGGTAAACTGAATTTGAATCCTGGCTCTGCCTCTTAATGAGCATAACATGGTGTTAAGAGCGTGGACTCTGCAGTCATATGGCCTGACTTTAACTCTGGCTCTTTTTGTAAGCAGACGATGTGTTTTTAGGTGAGTTGTTTACATTGTTTACATTTCAGTTTCTGAGTCCATCAAATAGGAATAGTAATAGTACTTCTTTCATAATGTTGATCTAAAGATTAAATGAGCAAATATGCTGGAAAAGCCTGGAACAGTATGATAAGTAAATTGTTAGTGACTGTTATTCTGTTATGGTTTGTCTCTGTGTCCCTACCCAAATCTCACCTTGAATTGTAATAATCCCTGTGGGAGGACCTGGTGGGAGGTGATTGACTCATGGGGGTGATTGTTTTCCCATGCTGTTCTTGTGATAGGGAATAAGTCTCATGAGACCTGATGGTTTCATAAATGGGAGTTTCCCTGCACATGCTCTCTTGCCTGCTGCCATGTAAGATGTGTCTTGCTTACCCTACACTTTCCACCATGATTGTGAGGCCTCCCCAGTCATGTGGAACTCTGAGTCAATTAAATCTCTTTTTTTAGAACAAAACTGGAGGCATCACGCTACCAGACTTCAAACTACACTGCAAGGCCACAGTAACCAAAACATCATGGTATTGGTAACCACAACAGATATATAGAGCAATGGGATAGAATAGAGACCTCAGAAATAACACCACACATCTACAACCATCTGATCTTCGACAAACCTGACAAAAATAAGCAATGGGGAAAGGATTCCCTGGTTAATAAACGGTGCCAGGAAAACTGGCTAGCCATATGCAGAAAACTGAAACTGGACCCCTTCCTTACACCTTATACAAAAATTAACTCAAGATGGATAAAGACTTAAACGTAAAACCCCAAACCATAAAAACCCTAGAAGAAAACCTAGGCAGCACCATTCAGGACATAGGCCTGGGCAAAGACTCGTGACTAAAACACCAAAAGCAATTGCAACAAAAGGCAAACTTGACAAATGGCATCCAATTAAACTAAAAAGCTTCTGCACAGCAAAAGAAATTATCATCAGAGTGAACAGGCACCCTACAGAATAGGAGAAAATTTTCACAATTTACCCGTCTGACAAAGGTCAAATGTCCAGAATCTACAAGGAACTTAAACACATTTACAAGAAAAAAATGAACAACCCCACCAAAAAGTGGGTGAAGGATATGAACAGACACTTCTCAAAAGAAGACATTTATATGGCCAATACACATATCAAAAGAAGCTCATCATCACTGGTCATTAGAGAAATGCAAATCAAAACCACAATATGATACTGGAATGGTAGAATGGTGATTATTAAAAAGTCAGGAAACAACAGATGCTGGTGAGGCTGTGGAGAAATAGTAACACTTTTACACTGTTGATGGGAGTGTAAATTAGTTCAACCATTGTGGAAAACAGCGTGGTGATTCCTTAAGGTTCTAGAACCAGAAATACTATTTGACCCAGCAATCCCATTACTGGGTATATACCCAAAGGATTACAAATCATTCAGCTATAAAGACACATGTACATGTATGTCTATTGCAGCACTATTTACAATATCAAAGACTTGGAACCAACTCAGATGCCCAACAATGATGGATTGGATAAAGAAAATGTGGCACACTTATACCTTGGAATACTGTGCAGCCACAAAAAGGAATGAGTTCATGTCCTTTGCAGGGACATGGATGAAGCTGGAAACCATCATTCTCAGCAAACTAACACAGGAACAGAAAAACCAAACGCCGCATGTTCTCACATAAGTGGGAGTTGAACAAAGAGAACACATGGGCACAGGGAGGGGAACATCACACACTGGGCCTTGTCAGGGGCTGGTCGGGGGCTAATAGAGGGAGAGCACTAGGACAAATACCTAATGTATGCGGGACTTAAAACCTAAATGTCAGGTTGATAGGTGCAGCAAACCACCATGGCACATTTATGCCTATGTAACAAGCATGCACGTTCAGCACGTGTGTCTCAGAACTTAAAGTAAAACAAAATTAAACAAAACAAAAACCCTCTTTTTAAAATAAATTACCCAGTCTCAGGTATGTCTTTGTTAACAATGTAAGAATGGACTAACACATATTCCATGAACTTCTGTTTCCTCACTTGAAAAAGCATAATAAATAATTTCAAACTCATAGAATTATTGTGAAAATCAACCTAGAGAATCCATGTGAAGTGTTCTGTGCATGGCAAGCCCTCCATATGTATTGGCTGAATTACTGGGAAGTATGTTTATCATTTGGCATTGGAGTTAAATGAGCCAGCCACTCGGTTCATTCCTCAGTTGAGACTGCTAGTGGTTATGGGGATGTAAGCATTATACAGCCTTAAATTGTCTTATTCTAAGTCATACATTTTTAAATTTATACTCATACTGTTGGTTGGGAACAGGAAGCATAAGGAGCATTGATGTGCATGAATTTTCACCGGATATTTAAGACACATTCATCTCATCAAAACTCTTACAGAGCACATCAAGGTGTCTATAGTGCTTTGAAAACCAATGTTAGAAAGATAAAATTCAGTGATGATTACATCCAATTTGATTTTCATTTTGGGGAAATAAACACTATCTTCACAAGCAACATGGTGTTATATGTGGAGAAGTACTTGCAAATGGAATACTGAAACCATCTCTCTTATTTCATCTCTTGGAAAAAAATAAAACCTTAAAAATAGATAAATAGTTTTTTAAGTACCAAATGCAATAATTCCAGACATCAGATCTAAAAGGTAAGGTTTAATTTCATGGCTTAATTTCCATCTGAAATCAATTATTAAATAACATGTGCCAATTGTAATTGGAAAAAGTAAAATTTGTATGGATTATGAATACTCTTGAAGGTTATGCTAAATTAACTATATGTTATAATATGTCATAGTTTACTGATCAAAGATAAAATATTGTTTTTAACCTTTTTTTTTTT
>NW_012116021.1:3896097-3946019 GCF_000951035.1 Colobus angolensis palliatus | reverse complement strand
TGTCCGGCACTCACTAGTGAGATGACCCCAGTACCTCAGTTCAAAATGCAGAAATCACCGGTCTTCTGTGTCCTTCGCGCTGGGAGTTGGAGTGTTTTTAACCTTAATTCATTTTTTATTGTCACAATAAAAGCTTACAAAATATTTTGAAAAATCCCAAGGGATTTTTACAAAATCATATATGATTTTGAAATAAGTTCATGTGGTTAAAAAAAAAAAAAGCTCGGAAAATCTCTATTTAATAAAAATCACAGAGGCAGAACTCAGATTCTTGGACCTGGTCTGTTAATTTGGGGAAAAATTTGAAATGCCAGTCTTTTGAGTTTGATTATGGTAATCGCTGCTAACCTTCTCCCACAACCTTGCGCTCATCTCCTAGAGAACATATTCTTCAGGAAAGATTTAAGTTTACTTTGTAAAACTTGCTGCAACATGCTAGTAATCACAATTCCCTAAGGCTCACAATTTGTTTTATAAGAAAAAATTATTAAATTTAAACAAGTGGTGTATGTAGACAGTTAACACACTTGCCTAACAACATACTGTTCTCCTTACGAGACAAATGCATCCCATTGTTTGTTCCAAATTTGGGACGTATTTTATCTTCTGTCTTTGAGGATTTTGCAAAATAAGCATATTCAATGGAATATACATTTTAACTAGCCCCAAATTTAAGTCAAGGCACTTGCACTAATTTGTTGTGGAACATTAGAAATACCTATTTAACCTAGCTTACTTCACTTTTCTCAACCAGTTACTCATCTATGACACAACACATTTTCCTATGGAGAGTAAAAAGGGATAAGAGTAGAAAATGTAGTCAAAAGGGAAAAAATGAATAGATATAATAAGAGAGGGACTTTGCATATACTGATGATGATGCAACATGAATCAAAGAATGTGAACAACTCAACATTCTGTCCCTGAGCTATAAGTCTCTTTATCTGTTCATCTCTCTAGTTTTGCTGGCTATGTGCTAGATCCTATCAGAGCACTTTACTCAGCAAGTACCTGACATACAGGGATTCCTTTCCCTTTTTAGCTCTCTCTTCTCGTAACACTACATCACCTTTACATCTGTGCACAATACTGTAATAGGGAACAAAGGTCTACTCCACCAATAAATCCAAAAATTGGAATAAAAATAAATCCAGGTATATAGTAAGTTATTTTTCTCAATGGTGTCATGGGAATGACTCCCATTTTATCAGTTAGAGGTTACTCTGTAAATATTACTTTCCAGTCAAGCAAAGAGGAAAGAACATGTTTTCATGAAACTGCATAGCTCGGCTCTGTTTTTGTTTTTCCCAGTTCTGTATAGAGAAAGCATTAAATAAAACATACTCTGCCACGTTTGCACACACCACATCCCTCATGTTCTAAAGATATTTCATTGTAGAAATGTAATTGACTGTTGCATGCGTTCCTCCAATATCTTCCCTATAATTTGGAAAAAAGACAAAATCAAATGTGTAGAGTTTACAGAAACTTCACCAAAGAAAATAAAAGCCTCATAAGTTCAATACAATTCCTTTTTTCTGGATTTTCTTTATAAAATATTGAAGCAACACTGTATAAGGAGGCTGTTAAATTCCTTCCATGACAAAAACTGTTTCTGAAAGACTATTGTTATCATGAGATCTTCTGAGGATTTTCCTAGAAGTAGAAGCTGAACTTCCTTTTTCAATGGAGATAAACAAATAAATACATGTTAGCCAATCTTTAAAGGGCCATACTTGATTAGACCATGGATGACAGCTCTTTGGAAATCATAGTTGGAAAGGGAGGGTTAATAGAAGGAGCAGGGAGGTCCAACACAGACCACAATTCTTTTAGCTACCCAGGCTCAAAACACTGACATTTCCATTTAATTTGTTCCCTTCCTTCATTTTCCTTCTGTAGTCCATAGCTACATCTTGACAATTCCCGTTCTTAATATTTTTCATCCTATTTCTTTCAGTGACACAGGCATTAACACATGTGTACTGCTTTTGGACTTCATTGTGCTGCCCATCTCTGAATATAGTTACATTGGGGGTTGAAGTTGAAGCCAATATTTGGCCAATGTTGGATCAGACCCAATATTTGGAGATAGAGTCTTAAGGGAAGTAATTGAGGTTAAATGAAATCATAGAGGTAGGACTCTGATCTCATAAGGTTATTGTCCTTATAAGAAAAGACATAGGAGAAGTCATTCTCTCTGCAGGTGCACACAACGAGAAAGGCCATATGAGGACACAGTGAGAAGGTGGCCATCTGCAAGTCAGGGAAAGAGTCCTCACCAGAAGCAGAATCCTGCTAGATCTTGATCTTGGAATTTAGGCCTCCAAAACTGTGAGAACGTGAGAAAATAAATTGCTATTGTTAAAGCTTTCCAGTTCGTGGTATATGTTATCACAGCCTGATCTGTCTAAGACAAGGTTAATTACAATATTCCAGAATTAGAGCTATTTATATATTACATCAGATTTCAAAAAATCTTTGCAAAAGCCCTATGTGAATGAGGTTTTATTATAGATGAATACACTGATATTCTAAGAGGTTAATTCATTGAGTTAACTTAGAGCTTAAAGATGTAGGAACTCAGAGCTTAAAGATGTAGGAACTACAATTTGAACCTTGTTCTATTTTACAAGCATGTTTCCTTCATACTACTATTGACATTGTCACCCTGAGGCAGGCCCTCCTTGTTTAGTGACTTACTGGGTTCACAGCATCTCCCTATAGCTACCCAGCACTCTTGTTAATTTTGTACACTTGCCAAGTCCTAAATCATCCATTTTGTTGCTTCACTTCCACTGCTCAAGCTCATTTAATGTATCTGCAAGAGTTCCCAGGACAAGGTCCAAATCCTTAACTGGCCTTTTAAGGTGTGTTCAAAATCTGAGCCCACTTAACTAAAATGTATGACTATTTTCTCAAAGCTCAAATGTCAAATTCCAATTCACTTCACTGTGTCAAGATTATACTGCATTCATTCTTGTATTTATAATCCTATCTATGATATTCCCTCTCCTGGAAAACACTTCTCACCCCTCCACACACAAAAATTCTACTCATAATCTGAAGATAAACTCAATCCAGGCGCTTGTATAAAACTTTTCTTACATCTGTCTATAGTTATCTCCTGCTTAAAACTCTCCAGACTTCTTTGGGCAATTTATTTCTTTTTTTGCTGTTGGGTTGTGTGTTATTTCCTAGTTGTCTTATGTGTAGGAGGAATTTTTCAAAAAGCAGGTGGGGAAGGCAGGGGAACAAAAACTCTGAATGCATGCTCAACTATCTAGCCAACCAATCAAGCAGCCAAGGAATCTAATCAATACATAGTTACTGAGCACTTACTGTGACCTAGGCTTTGCAAAACTCAATGGCATTGGCTCAGAATATATTTTTCTTTCTGTATTTCATGGCTAATTCCAGTGGTCCG
Organism: Colobus angolensis palliatus; assembly: GCF_000951035.1. Classification (NCBI taxonomy): domain Eukaryota; kingdom Metazoa; phylum Chordata; class Mammalia; order Primates; family Cercopithecidae; genus Colobus; species Colobus angolensis. The sequence continues at coordinate 3,942,592 of NW_012116021.1, read as the reverse complement.
AAGACATTCAACAAATGACAGGACAACTTATGAAATACACAGTGATATTGCTGCTATATCCTTGAAAACCAAAGAATAGCCAACACAGTCTTATCTTTGTTCACCAATAATACCAATAAGAAATTGTAACTAGGGCGGGTATTTGATATATGGGAAGACAGCATGGTGTGATGGAAACCATGTGGATGTTAGACAGAACTGAGTTTAAATCTTATCTCCATCTACTTTGTCCTTTTGTCTTCTCAGATAATTATTAAACTTTTCTAAATCATAGTTTCCCTATTTAAAGTTTCTATAATAGAGTCTGGCCCATAGTAAATGCTTAATGTAATGTACTAAATCTCCTAATTGCTATTTGTGGTCATTGAAAATCATTAACTAGAGAGCCTTGTTATCCTGTTAACTGTACTCCTTGTATGTTTATTGCTGCCACAACTTTTCCCTGCTTCAAGGATGAGCAATATGCATAGCTGGTTCTAACATATGGCCGAAATCCTAGTCTGACTTTTAATGGGGCAAGGAGCAGATAATTTGGAGGGATGTGCTAGAACAAAGGCACTAAATGGAAAGATTGTGTGTAATCACTTTTTATCATACTCATCATCCCTTACAGGAACTTAAAGAGAAAAGAAATGAGACAGCCAATCCTTCAGATGCATTACAATGCTTTGGGAAAGATATAATTAGACAAAATACCAAGTATCTATGGATTGCATCTTGGGGTGATGCACCTCACTAGAAAATTCATCGTTTTACTTAGTAACACCTATTAGAACCGTTATTAATAGTCTTTTGAATCAGGAGATATAAATGATTATAAAGCTGCAAATAACATCCCATTATTTTTAAAATAAAGAATGAATGACTGTGAACCAAGGTAGTTCTATTATTTCCAATGGAAAGATAATTTGAGCTGATACTTAAGGCTCTGCTCAGCATTACGTTTGGAAAAGAGAAATTTAATTGGTGTGAGGCAGCATAGATTTGTGAAAATAAATCATGTCAAACACATTTGATTACTCTTTAAAATTAAATTGCTATTGGACTAGCTAGAAGAGAAAACAAGTAAATGCGATACAACTGAATTCTTTTTTAAGTCTCCTGGCAACATTCCTTATCAGTGTTATGCATATGGATAGGTTTCAGGTAGGTTTATAAGTAACAGTTAAGTGGCAATAGACAATCGGTGCCAAGGTTGAAGATCTAGAAAGAAACATAGCAGTTCTTTGGAATGGCTGGAAAAGCACAAAATGCCAGGAATGGAGGGATTTATAAGCAGACAGTTTCAAGGTCAAATGTTAGCACTGTCAATTACTGACTTGGTGACAAGTCACAGTCTTTTAAACCTCAAATTTTGCATCTATAAAATAAGAATTCTTGAGAGGAAAAAATCCAGTGGTTTTAAAGTTCAGGGCTCAACATATAGCAGGTATCCATGGGATGATTTTTCTCACTAGATCTAGACCCCATGCCACAAAGTGACTTTCCCTAATCACATAGGACTCTAGGAAGTTTGGGGAAGGTAATACTTCAATATGCTGTCAAGACTGTGGGTAATACTGAGGTCCAAGCTCTGCTGTACTCTTGAGCCCTTGGTACCTTATATATGTTTCAAGTGTTTTCCTCTCTGTAAACACCTGTCCAAGAGATCAGCACTGTAAAGCCCAGCTTAGTTCTTTGGAAACAAGAAACTTGGAAAAGTTGAAAATCTTTACAAAAATCCTAAGGTAAAACCTCCAACAAGATCATTGAAAGCCTTTTGGTAAATGACTTCTGCAGTACTCTGAACCTCTCTGTGGCAAGATATGGCAAGAAGCCTCATGTATCCACCCTGTCACTGACATCTGTTCTAATTCTCTGCATTGTCCCAGTATTATTGGTTGCTTTTCTTGTTTATACCATTTGTGTACTTGCTTAGTCACTGCCTCCTCTCACAGGAATGTAGGTAGGTATTACAAGAATATGAATTTTCCAAGAATTGCTAGCTCTTACCGTTGCTAATCTAGTACAGTTGCTAGCTTTGTGTAGGCACCCAAATAAATATTTGTTGAATGAATGAATAGGTCATGGCAAAGAACAGGAGCTGGCAAACTATGGCCCACTGGTTAAGTCCAGCCTATGACCTGTTTTGAATGGCCTACAAAGACAGTGATGCTTATTCACATACTATTGCCTGTGGCTGCTTTCCTGCTACAGTGGCAGAGTATGTTTTCTGATCCACGAAGTCTAAATATTTACTCTCTGGCACTTTAGAGAAAAAGGATTGTCCACTCTTGATTCAGAAGATAGAAATCAATAATGTGGTATTACCACCATCATCAGAGCAGCTATCACAAATGTCTTATATGGACAAAACATTTTAGGTGCTTTCATTTGCTCTCTTAACAGCCTTTGCAAGGTGGGTCTTATTTCTGCTACCTTGCAAAAGAGGAAACTGACACCCAGAGAAGTCACTAATTTATAGATGTACAGCTGAGTGCTATCTGAGCTCAAATTCACCCCCCACCCTCCCCCTCAACCTTTCTGACTCTATAGCCTTTGATCTTTATACTAGTTTAAGCTACTAACACTTTTTAGCATAGACATTTTAAGTGATCATGAGAATATTGTTAAAATTTTCAGTGTTTCCATTTCCTTGTTTATCATGGATTTAGAGTAGAAATAATTAAAACAGACAAAAAAAGCAACAATAAACAAAGATGTCCCAGCCTTGTTTTGTAAGTTTGTTAACATAAATTGTCACTCTCTGTTTCTTTCTTTGCTTGTACTTAGTAGAAGGGATTACAGAGATGATGTGTACTTTTTTTCTTTTTATATTTACCACTGACATTAAAATAGAAGGTTAAGAAACCCAGCTAGAACCATTTCACAGAATAAACTCTGAGAGATTAGGCAATTGGGCTTCAAAGTGGAATATGAAACTTAATGTGGCTAAGTGATGCACTTGGGTAGAAATAATGCCCAGGCTAAGTACAACTTAAATGGTGCTTAATTAGTTGATACGACAGAAAAAAAAATTCGCCTGTACTCTGAGAATGAACATTTACATTTTGGGTTCACTGTGCTGCAGTGATGGAAAGAGCTAAAATGCTGTCAAATTGTGTTCAGAGGGCTATTCTACTAGTCCTGGGATAGGGCCTTTTGTAAGGTGCTGATTGGAATGCAACAAGGCATCTGGCCTAATTCCAGACTCATTAAGTAACAAAAAAGATGAGGAGTCTGTTTCCAGGAACTAGATATTTGATTAGTGAAGATAGCAGCAAGGGCTGGAACTGAAGCTCAGCCTCCTGAACAAAAGCCTTAAGCACCCCCTGGGATGGGGCTCCTGCCCTCTCCAGCCTCATTCCATGGTTCCCTCTTCTCCTGGTCTGCATGATCCGATTTTAACAATTGCCACCCCCTTCCTATGTGATAATGATGTGCACTATAACCCATCCTACAGAAGGGACAATTAAGCTCGTGTGTCTGTTACTCCAGGAGAAAGCAAACTCCTTGAGGCTGTGGTCTTTGTCTTATTTACACAGGCATTACTGGACCCTACACTCCCTTTCCTACTACATAGAATCTTATTTTTGCCCTTTCCCTTTCTCCTTTTCTTCCACTGAAAGAGAAAGGGAGGCTAAATATAGCTACATCATTAATTATGAAAGAGTTTGGGGAAGGACAAAGATAGAAAATTCAGGCAGCATGTTTATAGAAGAGCTTTTACTGGGGAAAAAATGCTGGGGGTGGAGCAGAAGAGAGCATTGGAATTAGAAAAATGTATATGTTATGAAGCATTGCTGTGGATTGCAAACGGGGCCTTCTTTCTAAAATATATAAATACATATTTAAGTTGATTTTTAATTAATTATGACTATGGCAGTGCATTGCTTTAAACGTAATCCCACTCTTGGTCTGGACTGCATGGTTTGAATTATAAGTATTACATTGGTATCCCCAGGGCCCATAGAGTGCTAGACAAGTTGTGGAAATTAAAGTATGTTTTGAATAAATGAATGAACAAGAGGGAAAAGAACTGGGTGATGCTAACTAGGGAGTGATCTAATAGAAGAGAGAACTATGTCCCAACACTCTTCAAAATGTTTCAAGTCAGCATAAGAAATTAGTGATGGGAGCCTAAAGCGCTGCTCCTTCAGGGTACATAACTCACCAGGACGTGCCTTGGGAGCTCCGTCAGCCCAAAAGCTAAAGTGAACAGGCTAGAGAGTGTATTTTTCTTTTTTTTCTTTTTCCTTTTTTCCCCATGAATCTACTAAAAGAAAACCACTAAAATTAAATTAATCATGAAAGAGCTGTAATGTAGACTCAGATTAGAGTTTACTAATTAATGAGCATTTGCCCAAGTTGAGCATGTGGCTATTAGAGAGAGTGAAATTATGCCATGCATGATGGGTGTCTATGTGTATCTTTCCTTGAATGCACACACAAAGGCTGAAGGCGTAGACAACAGGAGGGAAGAATAACTATGTCGATAGCTGAACTTTTACTCTGTCTAGGCAACACATTTATATTGGACACTGGCTATGAGGCATAGGAGTTATAATTGCTACCACCACTTCCTCCAAAGAATATATAGTGTTAGGGAAAGGGGTGCATATAAACACAGAATTAATTAGGAGACAATGATAAGGGGCCCAAGAAATACAACCCATGTGCCATTAAGTTGTAGAGGATGGCAAAGGCACATTTTACTGGTGACAGGGATAAAGGAGTTCAAGGCTCAGGTGATATGTGAATCAGAACTCAAGTGTAGTTGAATGTCAATGGGCTGAGCTGAGAGGGAAGGGCAGAACACAAGTACGGGAAGCACAGCAAAGACTCAAACCGATCATACAGGTAAACTATCAGTGGGAAATTAGTCTGGAAGCAAGGAATTGAAGCAGTTTAAACTATAGGGAATTTGGAGCAATGGCTGCCTTATCAAAGCCATGAGTGTGTGCAGATAATCAGGGGCCTAAGTGGTATGAGACATTAGGGAGTGGTGAGGTCTATAAGAAACAGAAACGACTAAGATTCAAACATTAAAAAAAAAGTTTGCAGACCCCAAATTCCAGCATGACCTTTCAGAGAAGGCATGATTCAGCCTTCATGACAAAGTCCTCTACTGTGGAGTAAAGTAGTGACCTTATTGTCAACAACCCTCTGAAAGTCAATATGGCTCCCAAAAAGAGAAGAAGGCTTCGTGATGCTTCTAGGCTTCATTGCCTCCCCAGTCTACCAAGATGTAAAGGGTCCCCTGAGGGGAAACAGGCAGGGGGCATCGAGGGAGGGGACCCTGCTCAGCATCCCTCCTATTTGGAGCTTCCTTGTCTGATGTCTCCCAGCAGGCATGCAATCAGTCTGCACTCCAAGTGTTTTAAGCAGTGTGCTCACCACTTTAAATTTTTGGATTATTGAAATTTAGGGTTGCTCAAATAAAGTTAAGTACTTTAATGATCTTCCCTATGGCCTTGCCCCCTCATCCCACCATGCCTCTCTACTCCCCACCCCAGCACTTTCACTGGCCCAGACTTGGGAACGTAATCTGCCTTTAGGAAGGGGAGATGTAGGAAATTGACCTGGCCCAGCAACTTCACTGATTTAAGCCTGCAAAGCTGAATGCTGAGAATGGAGTTGTCCTGCTAGGACTGAAGTCAGAGAATGAGGGAAAATAATCTAAATCCTGCACAGTGAATTAGTGGCAGAGACCTATGTAGCTGTTATTGTTGCTGTTCACTCTTTCTATAATGGCAATTATCCTTATCACCTAGTGGAGAAGTCACAAAGGAAGCAGCTCTGATGGACTGCTCTTTGGTATTGCAGCTCATGCCCCTCACACAGCTACGATCTGTGGTCTTCTCGCAGAAGCGTTTATACCTGAGTATTTAATACCAAGAAATGACAGTTCACAGATCTTTAACTCATAACTGAACTGATCTCATTTTCATGGTGATTTAGTCTTATTTTACCTTTCTTTTGTCTTTAGCAAATAGAATAATTACTGGTTGATGTGGAATTGATAATTTGGAATGAAAACTGTAAACTTATTCTCTGAAATTTTTTGAGGAAGAAGATAGCTTGGTGGGTCTGTTGTTTTATCTGCAAGATTATGTTACTAAGTAGGGACGGCTATTGGAATTTTAAGAAAGAGAAAGAAAGATGAAGGAAAAGCACAGGGAAAATGTATAATTAATGAGTTTTAATTGATTAGTTTGTGGTTATTGAAATATAAGTCAGTTATTTTCTCTGTTGCATCTTAGTTTGCTAGTCTATTGGTAGTAATGTCTATATTTTGAAGTGTGCTAGGGATTTCTCCTCCATTCATGGAATCTCCCTACCATTCCCAGTCCAGGTCTTTCTCAAAAGGATTTCAGTGAAGATGCTATACACTGCAGAGTGTTACAGTGAAGGTGACTGCTAAATACTCAATCCAGTCCATTTTTTTTAAGTTAGCATGCTGCATGGGGGATATCTGAAAGATGCTAAAGTGTAGTGGGGTCCCATGGAGGGCTTCAGTTGATGGTGTGTATTTTAACATCTCTCCCAGAATCAAGTAGGGTACATGTCACCTCCATTTCATGTGACTTTCTTTCCAGTTTGATCTGTAGCTGAACTAAACATATCATTGGTAATCACTGCTTATAATTTCTACAGCTTGGAAGATCCCAGCAAGATATTAAAGATAAACAACTGACCAAGACTTGGAAGGGAGCAAGAAAATGGAAAAAGCAGTAAGAAAAAAGCTCATGGCTATCTCCAGCTAATACTCAGCTTTCAGATGTCAGAATAGAAAGGACACCCACACCTGAGACAATTAAGATCTTTGATTCAGGAGGTCATAACTTAGATGTCAACTATCCCAAAGCCATTATTGCGAAGATTTGGAATAGATGCATAAACCGAATTTATTTTAGTCTACAAATTGTTAAATTTTAAATAAAGAACTTCATAGGTAGATTAGGAATCCAAATGAACTGGGGAGGTTAAAAGCTCAGGCTGAAGGGTTGACTCTAAGGGCCTATTGGAATCCTTGTCTGGCCATTTATTAGATATGTGATTTGGGAGAAGCTCTTTTATCATTCTATGCTTCAGAGGTTTTCGTTTTGTTTTTACCTTTAAGGCAGAGATGATAATATAAATTAACTCAAAAAATATTTTGTGGATTCATTCACATGAAGTGCTTCAGGCAATTGCCTTGTGTATGGTAAGTGCTCAAATATTAACTATTAGTTAAAGCAAGATGGAAATATGTCCTAGGTGACAAAATGGTTAAGAGGCAAAGATGAAAGAAGCCACAAGGGAAGCGAAGGGCAGGACAAGGAGAATTTGAGATGAAATGTGATAAGAGCTTCGAACAAGGAGAAGGAGTGGGGTAGCACTTCATAATGAAAAGTGTTAGTTTCCATTTTGTAACTTCAATTTCTGCAAATAAAATTCATATGTCAGGGGCAAAAGCAGTGGCCTAATATGGTCAGTGTGGAACTTGACAATCTCTTCTGATTGACCTACTAAACCCAGGGGAGAATACACTATTAAACAGATTGCTAGGCTAAGCAATAGGGTGCCCCATTATCCAACAAGGAAGGACTCCAATAAGACCAGAAGCTAGATTCTATGGATCATTATAAAGATAATAAGAACATTTAGTTCTTCAATGACAATTCTTATGTAGCCCCTCCTTTTGAAGTTTTCAATGTTTTGCAGACATTTCCCAGAACCTTCCCATTTCACTGATTGACCAGTTGCCCTAGGGAGCAGAAGTAGCCTTAGCCGAGTTGAACAGCAAAGGCTGGGCTCCCTGGAAGCATGTTTGTACTGCCCCTGATTAATCTGGACTTCAGGGGTCTTTATTCTTTGCCCTATTGATACCTCCCAGAAAAATGGGATTATAGTATCACAGCCACCTTTGAAATGGCAGATTTGGGAGAATTTAAAACCCAACCCAGGCCGGGCACGGCAGCTCATGCCTGTAATCTCAGCATTTTGGGAGGCTGAGGCAGGCGGATCATGGGGTTAGGAGTTCGAGACCAGCCTGACCAACATGGTGAAACCCCGTCTCTACTAAAAATACAAAAATTAGCTGAGCATTGTGGCATGCACCTGTAATCTCAGCTACTCAGGAGGTTGAGGCAGGAGAATCACTTGAACCCGGGAGGTGGAGGTTGCAGTGAGCCAAGATTATGCCACTGTACTCCAGACTCTAGCCTGGGCAGCGGAGCGAAACTCCATCTCAAAAAAAAAAAAAAAAAAAAAAAACAGAAACAGGAGAAAAAATATTATTAATATTGTCTGTGTATGAACAAAACAGTCAGAGACCCTGCCATTAAAGTAAGGCTGATCACTGCCCAGCTAGAAAATCCTGTGTTGACGGAGAAGCAAACAGTGCAGCTTAACAAACGGGCAGTCAGAGGGACATATCATACCCCAAACCAAGGGAAGATGGAGGCATCCGATGAGAAAGAGTTTGGCTAGTTGGAGCTATGAAGGGAAAACAGTGCTTGAAAAATCTGAGGTGAAGTTATTGATCAGAGAAGGGGTATGTAGCCATGTAAGTGCAGGAGACCAGGAAATGAAGGACTGTTTTTTTTTTAATTGTATTTTAGTACAGTCTGTTTTCTGAACAGAAACAAGTGAAGCAAGTCGTTTTAGGGAACAAGAGAACAATGATGATTCCACCAAATTAATTATTAATATTAGTCCTATTCCCCCTTAAATCTAAACATTTCTGAATAAATTTGATTGGAATCCCTGCATCTGGTACTGCTAAAAGTTTTGGCTTCTAGTCTAACTGCCTAATGAAATAAATGATCTATCCCTCAATACTGCTTTCCTTCCATTCAATAGTCTCCCTTTTCTCTCCAAAGAGAAAAAAAAAAGTTCATGGGAATGGCTCCCTGGGAAACATACCATCAAAATTTAGTAAGTGATAGAGCAAATATAATGAGAAAAAATATGTAAGCATTTGAGAATAGAGGGATAATGTTTAGCAAGACAAACTTCAAGTCTATAGGAGAGAAATTGGGCTTCACTCACTTGATGGCTTTTTCTTCCCCCAATTGACCTATAAGAACTGGGGTTGGGAAAGTCAGCAGCAGTCAGATAGGAGACAAGTCTGTTTTTAAATCTATATAGCCCCAGTTTTCTGCTGCCTCCAAGCACTTTACATACAATGGCAAGTTAGTTAATACCAGTTCTGAGTAGGCGTGTGAGTTAAAGACGGGATAGAGAAAACATCCACTCACCTAAAAAGAAAAAAGGAAGACACGTCATCCTTACAATGAAGGTTGAAATTCTTCGTCAGGAGTAAAGCCCTCTTTGCATTCCTTTCTATGCACAGGGAGCATGGTGAGCTTCCCAGTCAAACCAGACTCCATCCTGAAGCTCTTCTCTCAGGTCACTGGGAGTCATTCATTCAGTCATCCTATCTTCCCCCTTCTCTTTTCCTCCCCTTGCATTCCCCTCCCTTTCTTTGTTCCTTCTTTCCTTTTTATCCTCAATTAAGATAGTAAAGGGTGATGGAAGACACAGGAATTTTTAAGTTAGCCAACTTCAGTTTAATTACCAACACTAAAATGTATCACTTGTGTGAACTTGGATGAGGTAATTAGTCTTTCTCGGTATTGATTTATTTCTGTCAGATGGAAATACTAGTGCCTGTTTAGCAAGGTGGAAGGATGAGGATAATGTGTGGCAAATGTCCACCACATGCTAGTGCTCTCTTGGTTTCTGTGACACTTCGTTCCAGCCTCTCTGGCCACGGATTCTCAAGCTCCTTAGCTGATTTTTCCGCAGCTCTCTCATCTAGTTACAAAATGTTGGGTTGCTTCAGGGTTTAACTCTTATTTCCCAGATCTTTGCTTATTTGTCTTCTATCTGTAAGTGATCAACTTAGGTTTAAATGACAAGTATATACAGAATACTGTCAAATTAATATCTCTAGGCTTCACTTTTCTCCACAGAGCCCCATACTTACATGGGCAATCAATTCTGTGACATCTTCACTTGGATAACTCAGACTTAACCTGACTGATGATGATAAAGACTTTTTTCTCCACCTCCTAACCCTGTACATTATTCCTCGTTAGTTTTTTTCACCTGGATGAATAACACTACTATCTACCCAGTTACCAGGCTCGAATCCTGGGGGTCATCCCTGGTTTCTTCTCTTCATTTATGTTTATTTTCTGTCATTTCTAGCCTCAAAATATATCTTGAATAACCAACTTATTTTTGTTTTTAATGCTGTCACTGTAGATTGTATTAAAGTTCTCAAGTATTCATTCTTCTTACCGTAGAACATGTAGGGCCACTCCACCTATGGAAGGAATTTACTTCCCTGCCCACGGGGCCACTTGAGATATGTGACCATAGGTGGGACATGTGATGAGTTCCTCAGCTTTTCATTGCTCTGGTCAGGACTATAGTGGCCAAGTTACCTGTAGCCATTGTTGCTGTCAGACAAGTATGATAGAAAGAAAGAATGAGGAGTTGTTGAAAGTGAACGTCAGGGGCGAGTGTACCCACGGGCCATGGGACATAAGAAAGACAAGAAGACAAGAAAGGAAGTGAGTGTGTGAAAGAGATGAGGGGGAGTGAAACGGTGACAGGACCAATGCAGTGGGAGTGCTGGCAGAGTGGGAATTGTTGGAATCAAAATTTGGATACTTAAAAGCTTGAAAATGAGATTACGAGGGAGTAAGATGATTAAATCAAAAGGTATTATGTATAACCATGACAGTGAATGGCTAAAATCAATGACAAGAACAATGACGATAAGGAAACCAAGGAATAGAGGGGCCAGAATGTTAGAAGGGCCACCCGTGTGGATCTTGAAGTCCTTGAGAATTATGACAAGTGTTAGATTGATTCAGTGCTGAAATATTTAAGGAAGGAAGAAGAGTGACCTGAGGTGTGTAGGTGATTGCACCATGGATGAATAGCAATAGTGAAGGTATAACCTTTTGGCCCAGAAATCACAGCAGCAGGGGGAAAGGGTAGAGGAAAGGGAGAGAAAAAGAACAGTGACCTGGTGGTGACAATGAGGAATAGGGAGGATATTTGCTCCATTTTTAGCATGAAAGGTTGCTATAGTTTGAATGTTTGTTTCCTCCAAATCTCATGTTGAAATGTAATTTTCAGTGTTGGAGGTAGGGCCGGTGGGAGGTGCTAGGGTCATAGGGGTGGATCCTTCATGAATGGCTTGGTACTACCCCTTCAATATAGTGAGTTCTTGTAAGACCCGGTTGTTTAAAAGTGAGTTGCACCTCCCTCTTCTCTCTCTTGCTTCCACTGTTGGCATGTGACATGTTGGTTTCTCCTTCACCTTCTGCCATGATTGTTAGCTTGCTGAGGTCCTCACCAGAAGCAGATACAGACACAAAGCTTCCTGTGCAGCCTGCAGAATCGTGAGCCAATTAAACCTTGTTTCTTTATAAATAACCCAGCCTCAAATATTCCTTTATAGCAATGCAAAAATGGCCTAATACAATGGTACATGAAGCATGAGAAAAAAAGCAGTCACTATTTGTGAGGGATGCAAAGGAGGTAGCATTCTTGAAGGGCAGCCAGTAGAGCTAAAAATTAAATGTGGGTTGAATATATGAATGAATAATAACTATTATAATGTTTCTTTTAAATTTCCAATATATGACAAGCTAAAGGAGAACAAAATACATTCTTTTATTCGAGGAGCTCACAGGATCTCTGGGTCTCATGTATTTCCAAGAAAATCATGTACAATGAAACTAATGTAGAGACATGGTCTAGATGTTATGGGAACACAGAAAATGATCAAGTAATGCTTTCAGGGTGGTATAGATCTCTGGGATAGGGCAGGGGAGGTTTTCTAGAGAAAGGGATGGTTTAAAGATAAGTAATTCCTGGGGGGTCAGTTTAGCAGAGCATGGGTGAGGTCTGAAAGGTATGAGAGCACATTAGGGGTACCAGACTTAGCTGAAAAGTTGTGGCTGCCTCTTTTACCAATATTGTATCAGCAGACAAAGGTCTGAGATAAATTCATTCGTGTTTGTGAATCTGCCTGTGTGCGTGTGTGAACATGTGTGTGGCAGTTTTTCCCATGGAACTCTCAGAAACATTCCTTTGTGAAGTAGGGTTTTTTTCTACTGGTAGGTAGGACATGGGGTAGTGTGAGCTACCACTAAGTCAAAGAGCAAGGTGACATTGTGAATTGTGATCTGATGCCACTGGTAGGTATGCATTATATGCATATGTGTGTTATCATTCTGGATGAATCAACCCTAAGTACGAAGGCATGCACAGACATATATCAGTGATCACTGCAGATTTCACTAAAGCCCTTCTAAGTATAGCTATGATTGAAGGAAGAATCCACTGGACTATGAGTTCTTAAAGGACAGAGCCATATCTTATTAATCATTGTGTTCCCAGTACTGAATTCTGCATCTGGCATACAGTATGGCCAAAAAATGATGATATTTTGTTCAATCTTCACCAATGAAGCCAATGAACAGATAAATATGAGAAATCATCTAGCAATACTGTCATAGGATATAATAGTGCTAGCTTAGAGTACATTGTGCTTTGTCAATTTTAAGACTTTTGCATATACATTGACTTATTAGGTGCCATAAACAAAGCCCTGAGATGCTTATCAAATTCTGCTTTACCTAGCAAAAAACCTTCTCAATTACTTGGTAGAGCTGTGACTAAATCTTTTGTTTTCTGTCCATAGTTCAGTGCCAGATGCAAGATCTGGAAAAGGCAGTGTGCTTTAGCAACAAGAAAGTCAGGGCCAATTTGGGCTGCATGAGAGAGTTGGGCTGCCAATATGGGACAGTGGGAGGAGAGTGGACCTTAGAGTCAAGTATAACTGGATCCAAATCTCAGCTCTGGAAACTTGAGTTGTGTGACCTTGGGCAAGTGAACTCACTCTATGAGGATCAGTTTTTCCATCTATATAAAGAAAGCAATTGTAACCAATAGATGAAGGTTAACCTAGGATTGAGCAAGATAATATGCATAGTGTTTCACACAATACTAAGCTCTTAAAATTGGTAGGTACTATGTATTATTATTATTATTATTTGAGATAGGGTCCTGCTTTGTCACCCAAGGTGGAGTGCAGTGGTGCAATCACTACTCACTGCAGCCTCAACCTCCTAGGCTCAAGCAATCCTCCTACCACACACTCCTGAGTAGCTGGGACTATAGGCGGGCACCACCATGCCTGGCTAATTTTTTTATTTATCCTATTCTCACTATGACGCTCAGGCTGGTCTCAAACTCATGGGCTCAAGCGATCCTCCTGCCTCTGCCTCCCAAAATGCTGGGATTACAGGTGTAAGCCACCGCACCCAGCCAATACTATGTATCATTATTATCATTGGATGCACCGTGTTTTAGTGGCAGTTAGTTTCTGACAAGGCTACAATGAATGGTAGAAACGTGGTTTTTCTCATTGGTCAGATACACATGGGGAACTTGTGTGTCTTGGCACAGTTAAGAAGTTGGTGGGAGGAAAAGGATATTAAAATGCAGAACACATTTAAACTCCCTTTGGATTGTGTTGTATCGAGGAGATGAAAAAGAAAGTGTCAGGCAGTACTTGGGATGATGGGGACTCTAGTGATAATGACACTAAGCCAAAGTGCAAAACCTGTGACATGATGGCCAAAGAGGGAATGTGTTTGCACCATTTAAATATTTATCAGGAAGGTGTGAGACATCCTGCCATACTCAGGGACCTTCCACACCACAAACGTGACACTAAAATTAAGACTTAGGGAGACTTTATTGGCCCTGAGACTGGCTGAATGTGTGAATTCAGAAGTGTCAGCTGAGATGTGAAGCAATCACACATGGACTGGCGAAGACTATTTTGCTCTGAAAAAGGTGCCTTGGGAAAGAGACCTCATTAATTTTTTAAACTTTAGTTTAATTCCCATTCCATGTTTTATGGCCCTGACATTGGACTATCAATTAACGAACATGGTCCTTGCTGGATAAAAGAAATGTATAGGGATAGTTCTCCCCTAATACTTTGTTTTATTTTCAATGACCAAAAAACTAAATTGTTTTCAGCTTCATTATCTTTTCAAACTCAAATGTAGAGAAAGAGCATCAGAAGCAAGCGTGTGCAATTAAAGCTGGAAAAATAAAATAGAGTTAGTTTAATAATAATGGGATATTTTCCATAGGCAGAAGCTTTTTTCTGATTTCTCAATTTAAAGACTCTAAGGAGAAATCAATTTATAGACTCAGAGAATCACTGAATGTTAAGTTGCAAAAATCCCACAAATCATCGAGTGTATTCCTTCATTTTATAAATGAAAGGACTGAGGTCTAGAAAGGTTCAGTGACTGGTTATCCAGTGAATTTACTGGGAAATATAAGAACAGGTGCACTTAGGATGAGGATATCTGGATATATATTTAGCTTCTACAGTGACTTACTGTGTACCTGTAAGTGAAGCTTTTGCAATAGGCAAGTTCCTTGATCTCCCTTTATGCAAATGAAATACAGGGAAACATTGTTTAGACTTTACTTCTAGCATATACAATGAACCTACACAAAATGATCTACATTCTCGGTTTCAAAGGCATTATATAAAGTCAAGTAGATTTCCCTCTCCTTTCTTGGAAACCTCAGCCTGGCAAAGGGTCTAACAGTCATTGAACTGGAAAGGATGTATCTATTTTATAGATGTGATAAGTGAGGCCCAGCAAAACTAAGTAACTGCACCACAGTTACCCAGGGAATACACAGTGCAGGCGGACCTGGGGCCTTTGACTTCCTGCTGCAGAGTTCTTTCCATTTCATCATGTGACACTATTTAAATAGAAGCAATCTAGAGTTGACAAAATGAGTTCCTCTCTATTTGCATGAGGCCCTGAGCTTCTAAAGAAATTCTATTCATAAAAGTCAACAAGTTTCTTTTTCGAGCCTGTCCACAACTGCCCAGACTTAGGGTAGAATGAGGCATTCCCAGTCCTCAGTCAGATAGGTGGCTCCATAGGTATCAGCAGAGCCTACCTTTTTGTCTCCAGCATCTTTTCAGCTGCCTTGTTACTCAGAGCTATATGGAGCCATACTGAAGCCTAGGCTAAAGGAAAAACCTTGCTTTTATTTAAAATTTTGATATTATACTCATCATGGATTATTTTGCATTAAGTTTTGTTTTTTAAAATACTACATTAGGACATTACCTGTCTTGACTACTGAGGGTTTTTCTTTTTCTTTTCTTTTTTTTTGTTCACACCTTTTAAAATTTTGTGCCTGGAGTTCTCGATGGGATAGAATTCCAGGCTTCGCTTGACTTGCTGTAGCCTCTGGTTTCACTGTGTTAAAATATAGACAAAATGGGCCCATTCCACCCATTTTCCAGATGATTCTAACCTGCACATCCAGATTTAGTTTGCATTAGGAAATGGACTTGTGAAGCCATTCACATGGGCGGGGATTTTGTGTGTTTTATTCTCTGATGTATCTACAGAGTTCAGTACTTTTAGTTTGTAGAAACCAAATTGATATTCATTGGATAAATAAATAAATGCAACAAAACTCTACAGTCTTTATTGTTTATGACCTGTTAACATTTATCTAAGCTCCCTCCAATACAGTCTCCTAGGCCCATAACCAATTTCTTTCAAGTTTTTAGGAATTGAGCTCTCTGTCTTGCCAGGTCTCTAGAGTATTCTAAATAAAGAGAACAGTAGTGATTTTCAAACAAGCCACTATTAATGTTAGGTTTTAACTGAAAAATAGCTCAAATGATTATTTTCTGAAATCTTCACTTTTTCTTTGTTTCTTTGGCTCTTTATTTTAGGGTCAGGAGGTACATGTGCAGGTTTGTTACGTGCGTAACTGAGGTTTGGTGTAAGAATGATCCTGTCACTCAGGTAGTGAGCATAGTGCCCAACAGGTAGTTTTTCAGCCTATCCCGCTTTTCCCCCTTTAGTAGTCCCCAGTGTCTACTGTTGCCATCTTAATGTCCCTCTTTACTCAATGTTTAGCTCCTGAGTATAAGTGAGAACATGCAGTATTTGGTTTTCTGTTCCTGCATTAATTTGCTTAGGATAATGGCCTCCAGCTGTATCCATATTGCTGCAGCAGACATGACTTTGTTCTTTTTTATGGCTGCATAGTATTCCCTGGTGCATATGTACCACATTTTCTTTGTCCAGCCCACTGTTGATGAGCATCTAGGTTGATTCCATATCTTTGCTATTGTGAACAGTGCTGCAATGAACATATGAGTACATGTGTCTTTTTGATAGAATGATTTATTTTCCTTTCGGTATATACTCAGTAATGGGATTGCTGAGTTGAATGGTAGCTCTGTTTTAAGTTCTTAGAGAAATCTCCACACTGCTTTCCACAATGCCTGAACTAATTTACATTCCCACCAGCAGTGTATAAGCATTCTCTTTTCTCCACAACCTCAGCAACATCTGTTATTTTTGACTTTAAAGTAATAATTACTCTGACTAGTGTGAGATGGTACTTCATTGTGGTCTTGATTTGCATTTCTCTAATGATTAGCGATGTTGAACATTTTTTCATATATTTGTTGGCTGCATGTATAGCTTCTTTTGAGAAGTGCCTAAGATTGAAACTGGACTCTTCCATTATATACAAAAGTTAACTCAAGATGAATTAAAGATTTAAATGTAAGACCTCGAATTATAAAATCTTATAAAAAAACCTGGACATCGGCCTTGGCAAAAAATTTATGACTAAGTCCTCAAAAGCAATTACAACAAAAACAAGAATTGACAAGTGGGACCTAATTAAACTAAAGAGCCTCTGCATAGCAAGAGAAACTATCAACAGAGTCAACAGACAGAATGGGAGAAAATATTTGCAAACCACACATCTAACAAAGATCTAATACCCAGAATCTATAAGAAACTTAAATAATCAAACAAGCAAAAAACTAGCAACTCCATTCAACATGGGCAAAGGACATGAAATATTTACTTTGTAATCACTGTTAAACTTTAGAACATTTTATTTTAGGTCCATGGCTTTTTTTTTTTTTTTTTTTTCATGATCCCAGGCTTATTCAGATACAATGTAGGGTCTCTTGCTATTAGTGTTTCCACAGTTAAGTGCATGGGCTGCCATTTGCTTTCTTGGTAGCCTTGACTATGTGTCCCCATGTTTCTGGACATAAAATTCTTCATTTGTCATCTGGCAATAATGATAGTTACTATAAACAGCTTGGAAAAAATTAAATAAGAATGCATGGGAATGAACTTTACAAGTGGTAAAGAGCACACAAATTTCAGAGAGTATAATTACAAATTCCATGCAAAAGCAAAGGTTCAGATTTGTACTTATTTTATTTTATTTATTTTGAGATGGAGTCCTACTCTGTTGCCCAGGTGGAGTGCAGTGGCATGATCTGGGCTCACTGCAACCTCTGCCTCCTGGGTTCAAGCAATTCTCTTGCCTCAGTCTCCCGAGTAAGTGGGATTACAGGCTCATGCCACCATGCCCAGCTAATGTTTTTATATTTTTAGTAGAGACGCAGTTGTGCCATGTTGGCCAGGCTGGTCTCAAACTCCTGACCTCAGGTGATCCGCCCACCTTGGCCTCCCAAAGTGCTGGGATTACAGGTGTGAGCCACTGCACCCGGCCTTATATATAAACAAATCAGGGGTCAAAAAGAGAAAAGACATGAATTGTGTTCAAACTATTGAATTATGTTCATAGCCTTTCTGGAATGATACTAAGCTCAGTTGATTTTTTGTTTTTTTTTACATTGACCGACCTAGAAAGAAGTCTCATGTACCTGAAAGTCTCTCGAGACTAACTTCATGGGGGACACGGTGTGATTCTCTTACTCTCATACGCACATCCAGCATTCTCAGATCCTAAGACTAGAGATTCTCCTCCATTGTTGAAAACAGAAAATGTCACCAGGGATCTCCAAATCGTGCTGCGATCTTTCTGCTTTTTATATTATCACCAACAATAAATATTCTGCCGTGGGATTTCAGCTGATAGTTCAGGTGATGATTTGCCAAGCAGCGAAGTCTCTAGCTTTGTTCTTCTGGGGTTCCATCTGATCCTGCAAGGCTAACAGGAAGGAAATCTTGTTGGTTTTCTTTCCCACTTCTGTAATGCTGGCAGATGAGACTTGAAAGCCAACAAGACATAAAGATATAGAGAGGAAGAAGCTATCATTTTCACCTAGAATTTTTTCCACCAACCAGACTGACTTTCAAGTTCCTGGGTAAGTCGCTGCCCTAAGATAACAGAGTAGCTTGCATTTTTACAGATGTCTTGAAGTAAAGGTTGCTTATGTGTAAGGCAGCAGTTTTGGAAGCCAGAACTTGGGGTGTCTTGAGGGGTTGTAAGCCTTTGAAATGTGCCCCAGGGAACTGGCTTGACCATTGATTCTGAACAAGATAAAAACGCAGTTCTTTAAGGACCATCTTCTTCTTTCTACATTTACTCCTGCGGCATTCCTCAAGGGCACTGGTCTGCGGTTGCTCTGCTTTGTCTGGTTATCACATGAAGATTGAAAGGAAGGTTTACATAACAGTCTTATGAGACAGATGTTACTGTTATCCCCATTTTACAGAGGCAGCTACTGAGGCACAGCAAGATTAATTGCCTTGCACAAGAATTTGCAGACAGTAAATAGCAGAGCAACATTTTGAATGCAGGCAGGGGGGCTCTTGAGAACAATAAATAAACTTCATTTATTCTTTTATACCTGAGTGGTCTGAAAAAATAATAATTTCATGTATTAAAATAAATGATAGGTGCAAGTGTATGCATATATATTTGTTTATGTGATGTTTCCCAGCGTTATACATTTTATTAGTAATAGGTTGATCTCATATAATCTATTCCACCATAGCTGGAAATTGAAATTTCTTGTGATGTGATTTTACAACTGTTTGTAGCTATGTAGCTGCCCTTGTCAATGCCTTTTTTTCTCATCCTGGTTTTCCAGATTTTCTGTTTATTTTGTGAGCCCCCTTATATTCTTTCTATTCATTTCTAAATTAGGCAGATTTGTTTTAGTTCTTTGTAGTTAAGAACCATGATTGATTTGAAAAGTGGAGATTAAGAAAGATAGTACTCTTTTGAAAATTAAGTTCTTGAATATGGGATATGTGACAAGCAGTTCATTTTTCCTCATTTTGAACACTATACAGACTCTTAAGACTAGACTGCTTGGAATTGAGGATTTGATTCCTCAATTCCATATATTAGCTGTGTGACTTAGGTAAGCCAGGTGTGTATCTGTCAGTTTCTTTATCTTAAAATAGGAATAATGATAGCATCTGTCTCATATCCTCATTTCTGAGCATTAGAAGATATATTAGGGTTATCCAGAGAAACAGAACCAATAAGACATATATATCTACAAGTATATATATATGTAGATAGATATATTTGTAGATATACATAGAAATATACACATATACATACATACAGGAGATGGCTATGTATCTTATATATAATGTCTCTATATATTAATACTATATATATCCATATATATCCTGTATATATTCTATATAAATTATATATATATATTCTATACATAGGGATTTATCATGGGAATTAACTCACACAATTATGGTATCCAGGAAGTCTCAAGATCTGCCATCTGCAAGCTGGAGAACCAAAAAGCCAATGGTATAATGCAGTCTGTGTCCAAAAGCCTGAGAACTGGGGATAAGGGGTGGGGTAGAGCTTGCTCCTGGACTGAGTCTGAAGACCCAAAAACATGGAGTGCTGATGTCTGAAGGCAGAAGATGAATGCCCTAGGTCAAACAGAGAGCATGATAAAAAGTTTTCTCTTCTTCTTCCTTTTTGTTCTATCCAGGCCTTCAACAGGTTGTATGATGGCCAACCACTGTGAAGATGAGAGCAATCTTTTTTACTCAGTCTAATCATTCAAATGCTGTTCTCATCCAGAAACACAGACACCTAGAAATAATGTTTTACCAGCTAACTGAGCATCCCTTAGCTCAGTCAAGTTGACACAAATTAACTGTTCCAGATGAGAATATTTAGTCACCGCTTGGAATGGGACCTGGCACTTAGTAACTACAATAGAAGCATTAACTACGATTATTCCCAGCGGTTTGTTGTTGTTGTTTTTAAATATCACTAACATGCGTTGACTGTTTACTATGTGGAAGTCATGGTACTAATCATTCTGTATGTGCTTATAACAATCTTATGAGGAGCTATCATTAGCCAATTTATAAAGAAAAGTGAGGCTCAGAAAACTCAAAGATCCTTTCCCAGGATCTCATAAACAGGAATTGGCAAATGGAGTATTTTATCCTGGTTAAAAGTGTCTTTATCCTTCATGGGACCTTCTTTGGGAAGGGTAAAGGCCCTTTGCATGGGTCGTATATACCCAGAACACTCCGCATTCATACGCTTACTGCTGATGAGACAACACAGTCCTTCTCACCATTGGGTAACTAAACTCCTCCTTTCCCTAGGTCTATAACATCTCCAGTGACCCCTTATACAAGTTAAATTTGATCCCCTCTGATACCCTCATGAGAAGGGGAGTGACTTTTATTTAAGCCATTCTTTGTACTGGACCCTGTTCTAGGCAGTTTGCTCATGTTTTCTTTTCAAATGCTCAGGCTATAAGCAACCCTGGGACATACAGCTGTATCTATTTTGACCCAAGACACTTAGGTTCTTAAATATTATGAAAGTTGCTCAAGGTCACATAGTGGCCTAGAAGTACGGTTAAGATTGAAAACCAGCCTTGTGTGACTCTAAAATGTATATTTCTGTGTAATATAACCCTGAGCGGGGTATTCCAATAAGAAACATGACTAGAGTGGTAATGAAATAATAATTCAATTATAGGAAGAAGTATGGCATGCTGGGTTTCATAAAGTTGATGGCAGGGAGTGACAAGGAGATCTTCACTTGGAAAAAATGCAGAGACTGAGAACTGTTATATGAAGAGAGGTGATGAGTAAGAAGATTTAAGAGAGTAAAGAGAGGTGTGGGCCATGCCTCAGGTCTGCAAGAGGTGGGAGATGAGTGCTGAAGGAAAGCTATGTAGAAATGGACACTACATCCTCCATGCTGGTTCTCCTGCCTGCTCAGAGCCACTGCCGGCCAACTCCTGTGCTGTGGAGTCAGTGTCAGTGGTGGTTCCTACACTTCTCTATTGCAGCAAAACAATGAAGTGAACTCAGGAAAAGTGAGGAAGAGACAACACTGGCTCTTTCCATGATGAGGCCAGTCTACTCCTTCCCACTGGCACAGCCTCTTTAGTTTTCTGGGGTTCTTAGGTTGGTTCTCTGTAGACAAACCAAAAAGAAGACAAAAGGGCAAGGCTTTCCTTACATTCCTGCCATTGTTCCCTGAGTGAGCTGATGGGGAATATGCTCTAGAATTGTGAGGGAAAAATAAGGGAACAGGAGGGAACCCATAGTTCCCTCCCACAAACATACACATGCCCCAGACTCAGACTGGATGTCTTTCCATCCAGTTTTCTATCTTCTTTTGTGCTCAACCCTTGCTATGTTTATAGGCATCATACTCAGTGTGAAATAAAGATGTTATTCCTTGGCATATAATAATAATAATTATTATTATTATTTAAGATAGAGTTCCACTCTTGTTGCACAGGCTGGAGTGCAATGGGGCAATCTTGGCTCACTACAATCTCTGCCTCCTGGGTTCCAGTGATTCTCCTCCCTCAGCTTCCCAAGTACTGGGGATTACAGGCACCCACCACCATGCTCACCTAATTTTTTTGTATTTAGTAGAAATGGGGTTTCACCATGTTGGTCAGGCTAGTTTTGAACTCCTGACCTCAGGTGATCCACCCGCCTCGGACTCCCAAAGTGCTGGGATTACAGGCATGAGTCATGGCACCCAGTTGGCTTATAATTAGATTAAAGCCATTGCGCACACACAACTTAAGAAAAGAAACCAACACATTAATGCTGAGTGGGCAGATTTAAAAGGAAAATGTACACATGTATATTGAAGATCATTAGAACAACTATCTAGCTATCTATCTATAAATCAAGTCTTCTCCTCTCTTCCTCCAAATACTGCACATTTTACTACTACCTTCTATTGTTTCTTTTGATACAGAGATACAGTGTGTGTGTGTATATTTCCTGTTACAAAGAGCTACATATATATACACACATATATATACACACACACATATACACATATATACACACACACACACATATATATATATATTATTTGTCTGCATAGTTGTCTTTCTGGGCCTCTTTCAAATATCTTACTTTGTCAAATGAGGGTAAATTTTAAAAAATGAATAAAATTGCTTGGCACAAGTGTGCTACATTTTAAACTGTAAATAGCTTGACTCATGGCCTGGCATGTAGCAAGTGCTCTGTAAACAGTAGAAGGGATGCCATACCTCACAGGTATGGCTGCTAGAATTTCAATGAAGTAGAAATGATATATGACTTTCATGCTCATTTTACTCTTGATTCTTATTGTTTATTCCTTTTAATTGTACAGCAAATATTTATGGAGGTGCCAGCATGTGCTTGGTGTGGTGCTTGACAATGAGGATACTGAGTCTACTGTGGCAAGGTCTATGACCTGAAAGAGCTCAGCATAGCAAAGAAGATAAATATTAATTATGAATAGATAAAGTTTATTGGGCCAGGCATGGTGGCTCATGCCTGTAATGCCAGCACTTTGGGAGGCCAAGACAGGCAGATCATGAGGTCAGGAGATCGAGACCATCCTTGCCAACATGGTGAAACCCATCTCTACTAAAAATGCAAAAATTAGCTGGGTGTGGTGGTGTATGCCTGTAATCCCAGCTACTCAGGAGGCTGAGGCAGGAGAATGGCTTGAACCCGGGAGGTGGAGGTTGCAATGAGCTGAGATCGTTCCACTGCACTCCAGCCTGGGTGCCAGAGTGAGATTCTGTCTCATAAAAAAAAAAAAAAAAAAAAATTATCGAGCACCTATATTATGCTAGATACTCTGTCTAGTGCACTTCTATGTAGCATCTCCCATTTAATTCACATAACAACTTTATGAGTGGGCTCCATGATCTATTTTTTACAGAAAGGGAAACAGACGTAGAGAACTTCTGTAGCTTGCCCGAGGCCACCAGTACTATAAGTGATGTCACTGGCATTCAAGGCTATTCTCATGTAATCTCTATAACCTCTGTAACCTCAAAGAGCTCAGCATAGCAAAGGAGACACCCTTGCTCATACTGTGAAACAATTTGGCTCTTCCAGTAGCCATAAACTACTCTGCTTCGTCCATCATCCCCTTTAATATTCATGTAAAATTGGGCATAGTCTCCATGGGGATAAGGATACATGTATGCATGTTGGAAGTATCAACAGACCTGTGACTTTAATACCTGGCTTTTAGACATGCTTATGAGGGTACGCTTTGAACATTTTTTAGCTCACTTCAGCCTTTTAGTTTACTATCTCTAAACTCCTAGGTCAAGAAAGTATCATGCATTTGGAATCGTCATGTATTATGTTTGATCATCGGTCATTTCTGGTATGTGTATTTGCTTCTTAGTTAGAAGTCAAGTTCTCTGGAGGCAAGGATCCTAGCTTGTAACAATTCCCCTTATGTCTTCTTCCTCACAATATTTACTGGCATTTATATACCCTGTACTGTGCTGAACACTATGTGTAGAAGACACTGTGTTTGTGACACATACCTTGTCTTCAAATTGCTGATAGAGAAGACAAATACATACAGAATATTATTGAAGCGAGGTGCTGAATGGTGTGGGAATGGAAAACAAGGCATGTTTTCAGTGACTGGGGGAAGGGAGCTGCAAGGTTGCTGGGGAAGTAGTAGGGCCTGGAAAATTTCACGGAGGAGGTGATAGCTGAGCTGGGCCTGATCAGGTGAAAGAATTTTGCTGAGGAGAGAAACAGCTGATGCAATTTCCAGGCAAAGGTGATATTCCTTTGTTCAATAAGAGCTGTAACAATGGTGATTTATTCCAGGTGTCTTAGACACTTTATTTCTGGTTATCACAACATCTCTACAAAGTGAAGTTTGTTTAGTCTTCTTTTAAATCACCATTTCACAGACAAGAAAATGGAGGTTTCAAAAGTGTAATAAAATGCTTATGATATCTCAGCTTGTGAGAGTATGAGCCAGACTCAGGAGCCAGGTTCTTCCTGCTATAACCACACTGTGCAGTATGAGCTGAGCCTTGATTTCCTCCTACGTAGGGTATGTTTCAGGGAGAATGAGCACAGCTGAGCATTATTAGGCGGGGTTTCAATGGTAAGGATCCCACCTACTGCTGCTCTGCTCCTTTTATAATACTCCATAAGGGAAAATGTGACCCTTTTAATTTCAAGATCACATTTCACTTTATTATTAATGAAAACATTTGTCAAAAGCATTTGGTGTAAAAGTACAGTATTTTAAAATGTAAATGGGCTTCGTGAAATTAACTTTTTCTGATAAACATAGATGCAAAAATCCCCAGCACAATGCTATCAAATAAAATAAAATAACATATCAAAAAGTTAATACAACTTAATCAACTAGTATCTATCCCAGAGATGCAAAGAAGGTTCAACATACACAGATCAATCAATGTGATATATCACATCAACAGAATGAAGGACCAAAACCAGATGTTCTTCTCAACAGAACACAGAAAAAAAAATCCTTCTGCATCTATTAAGATGAAAATATGGAATCTTTATATGCTAATTTTGTATCCTACAAGTTTACTAAATTCATTTATCAGTTTGATAAAATTCAACACCCCTTCATAATAAAAACTCTTAATAATTTAGGCATAGAAGGAATATACCTCAACTTAATAAAGGTCATATGTGACAAATACACAGCTAACATCATATTGAATGGGAAAAAGCTGAAAGCACTTCCTCTAAGAACTAGAACAAGACAAGGATACCCTCTCTCACCACTCCTGTTCAACACAGTACTGGAAATGCCAGCCACAGCAATCAGGCAAGAGAAAAAAATAAAAGGAGTCCAAATTGGAAAAAAACAAAGAAGTCAAATTGTCCCTCTTGCAGATATATCATCTCATATGTATAAAAACCTAAAGATGCCACCCAAAACTTAGAAATGGTAAACAAATTCACTAAACTGGCAAAATACAGATTTACATACAAAGATACCATTTTTAACTACATGGGTTTTTCTGGCTCTCTTCACCCATTATGCATTATTGTCCATTAGGCATTATTGCCAATATTCTGGCAATAGAATATTGTCTCATGTGACATGAAATGGGGCTCTGAAGTCAAATGAATTTGGGAAATCTATGTTATACAAGAAAAATAAATATCTCTATTGCAGGCCTAAGAAGAGTCTTTAATATGCTAGAGTGCATTATAAGGCTCCAAAAGATAGAAGTTGTGTGGGAGAAGATAATTTGACCATGAAGCCACTTCTATGTACTTAGAAAAATATCCCAGTGAAGCTTGGTGGCTCACGCCTGTAATCTCAACACTTTGGGAGGCCAAGGTAGGAGGATCATTGAGCCCAGAAGTTTGAGACCAGCCTAGGAAACAAAATGAGACCTCCTCTGTAAAAAAAAATAAAAATAAAAAATTAGCTGGGCATGGTGTTGCATGCTTGTAGTCCCAGCTACTCAGGAGGCTGAGGCAAGAGAATCACTGGAGCCTGGGAGGTTGATGCTGCAGTGAGCCATGATCACACCACTGCATTCCAGTCTGGGTGACAGAGCAAGATCCTGTTTCAAAAATGAACAAATAGGTTGGGCGCAGTAGCTCATGCCTATAATCCCAGCGCTTTGGGAGGCCGAGGCAGGTGGATCACCTGGGGTTGGCAGTTTGAGACCAGTCTGACAAACATGGAAAAATCCTGTCTCTACTAAAAATACAAAATTAACCAGGCTTGGTGGTGCATGCCTATAATCCCAGGTACTCAGGAGGCTGAGGCAGGAGAATCGCTTGAACCCAGGAGGTGGAGGTTGCGGTGAGCCAAGATAGTGCCATTGCACTCCAGCCTGGGCAACAAGAGTGAAAAACTCCATCTCAAAAAAAAAAAAAGAAAAGAAAAGTAAAAGAAAAAATAAATTTTCATAGGATCTATCAAGATTCATTGTTTTTTGGGGGGGAACAAGAAATTAGAAATGTCAGAGTAACAGGTGAAAACCATGATTTGCAATCTCCAAAAGACCTGGGTTCAAATCCCAACTCTGCCAACTAACTTACTGTACCACCTCCCATAAGTAATCTGTCCACCCTTAGCATAACAGACTTACCTTGGCACTTGGAAAGTACAGGAAATGGCAGCACCTATCATTACTTTCATCATTGTCACTTTCAAAACCCTAATGCACTGGGAACAAGGGAGGATGGAAAGATAATCTTCACTCCTTAAACAGCAGGATGGCAGAGAGGACTGGATACCTCCAGGGTTTTGTGACACTAAGTTTCTAAAGACCCTCCCCCTCCAGAAGGGTGGCCTAATGAATAACTCAGCCCTGCTATGAAGAGAAAGGTTTATGGTTTTCTGATACTGCAGCTGGCTAGTTCTGATAACACTCTTAAATAACCCCTTTCACCTTTAAAGCCTGATACATTTGCCTCCTGTTTACTGTTCCAGGAGTTCTATAGCTATAAAAATAACCTCACTTTAAAGAGGCAATACTTTTTTTTAAAGAATAAAAGTGACCTGGCTAGAGCCTTAGTAATTTAGAGAATAGAAGCCCAGCAAGTACATTTCATTCACTACAACTCAGTCTTCTATCAGGGAAGAGTTGGACAGTTTTGTCTCTTTTATTATAAAGTATAAAGAAGAAAATTGTCTCCCTGGCTCCTCCATACTGGGATTGCCCCAGACCTTTCAGATATGGGAGCTCATGCTGAATTTCATTAACTAGGTGGCCATTAACTGCTCTGAACCTCTGTATATGTAAACTGAAGAGGCTAACATATTTTTTGCTCCAGGTTGTCCACCCAGAAAGTTCTAAGATTCTTGACATGAAATTGTTGCCGGGTATGCCTCACACTGTCGTCTTCTTTTAGTCTGAAGGTCTGAGGGAAGGAGTAAAATTGGGAGTTCTGCTGCTAACATGCAAGTAGATTCAAGTTGATCCAGAATTTTTCCTGATTTTAAGGAGATTGCTGTCTAATTGGGGACATAAGACTAAAATAGAAAACAATCAGTCAGTGTGAAGTTGAGTGATAATTATGGCACACAATTTATAAGTGCCTGTAGAAGATTAGTAGACAGTGTGATTACATCCGTTCAGAAATGGCTTCATGGGGAGCTGGGTAGACAGATGAATGAGTGTTGGACAGATCAAGAAAAAGATGTTCTATTCAGGATCCTTTTACTGGCAAAGATAAGGAATTGACTTAAGGTATTCCAAGTAAAAATCAAGTTTTAATACAACGATAAGGTAATTTTGTGAATTCCAGTTAGGAAAGAAAAGTCAGCTAAATTTTAGGTGAATGAATAGAAATTGATAACTGGAATGCCTCAGGATCCAGAGGTGAGACCCCCTCCATCCCTCAGAGGATACACAGGTGACTAGCCCAAGTGAATAGTGGTCTAAGACAAAGAAAAAAAAAAAAAGAATTCAGCCAGATGAATCATGGCTTTGAAATTCAAGGACATGATGAATGTTCAGAAAGAAAATAAGCACCGATCATGTAAATAAATAGGATAAAATGGATTTTGACCATTTGGTAGGAACAATGTCAAGTCTTGAACTATGATAAGACATCACAGTTCTGCATGTTAAGTCTCTTGAAATTTCGATCAGGAGGCAATCAAACAGGAATGAGAAAGGACTCTATATATTGTTCTAATTGACCTTCAGGAAAAGAATTTTGTCCCTTATTGAATTTTGAAACACCACAGCTTGATGAAAAAGATCCTCGGCTCAAGTTTCTAATTTAGCTTTAATATTTGCTAGCAGACATTTTTTTTAACCTCTTCTTGATTTAGTTATTCAATCTGCAAAACAGGACAATGCTTACACATTTAAGAGTTTAAGGATTAATACAATGTGCCTAGGATCATGTCTGGTATATGGTGGGTGTTTTATAAATGTTAATTTCATGTTTTTCTCTATTCCTTTTTAGATCTAGGTCCATATTAATTCTCTTTATCCACTGGAGATTTTTTTTTTTTAACTATGAGTGGCTTAAAACCCATGCCAGGCTAAAGATGATGAAAGGGAAGGGTAAGACTTTTTGTATGGAGAGGAGGGTTGAGAGGCCGGCAGTGACTCTGAACCAGCAGTGAGGCATTGAGCCATCTATACGTACTGATGACATGGCTATTCTTTTTATTGGGCATACATAAAGAAACGTGACCCAGACTGCAAAGGACCAATTGTGTCACAGCTTCTTTCCTAGAGGATTTCCTTTTTGTACTTTTTATGAGCCCCTACAAATGGAATCAGATGGCATGGCTTTTCCAGACATTTTGTAAAGGAAGATTGATTAAAATTAGTTACAGGTGAAACAATACCCTCTGCTTTTGTCGAGTCCCTTTGTCAAGAAATAAATGACAGAAGCGACTAAATTCTTCTTTACTTACACTTTGGCAAAAACCAAAAGTTTTTTCTCTTTTAATCTGACCTTATCCTTATTTACCAATGAGGCTTTCTTTATCTTGTTGTTCCCACAGGCTTGGAGTATCATGAGATCAGATTATGGGATGCAGGAAAGGAAAAAGAAGCACCTACCCCTCATCTTCTGTTTGTCTGTATGTTCTGCCAATTGCCTCTGCCTCTCCAAGTTACCTCCCTGTAGGCCAGTCTCAGGGCTGTGGCTTTCCCAAGGATTTGCCTATTTTGCCACAGAGAGGGACTTGGAATCTAACAATATCGCCATTAGCAGTGTCAGAAAATAAGCTCTTTCCTTCAGTGGTCTATTCATTCCTCTGATAGAATCTCGGTAAATACAAGTCTCCTTATGCAGATTAAACGGTCCCTGCCGCTCTCTCTGCTTTGGTCTGTTAGTCACCAAATTAAATTCTGTATTGGAAAGAATCAGAAACCTACAGGTAGCTTGGTTCAGCAAATAATGAGAAAACCAAACTGAAAATCAACATACTTCAGTGCTTGTTATATGGATAAATTCTGTGGATGCTGTGGGGATAATACTATTATATATAATTTATTCAAAAAATTTTTATTTTATTTTGTAGCACCTAGATTAAATCAGGGCTCAATAATTGCAAGCTGGATGAATGGATACATTTTGAAGACTCCCGAAGGACGTGGTCACAGCAATATTAAAGGCTTGAACATATAGCTTCTCAAGACACCCAAGTTATAGTTTTCTTTAAAAAGTATTTTTTAAAAAATTATTTATTTCAACAGTTTTATTAAGGTGTAATTTACATATCTTAAAATTCATCCACTTAAGTGGGCTATTATTGACGTTGCAATCATTCTTGACCCAACATTTGTTATAATGGAAGGAAGAGCATCTCTCTCATTGAAACTGTAGGGGAGCCTCAGGGGGTTAAATGTTATCATCAAATCTGTCGTTCCCCTAGGTTCTGGGGAACATCTTTCAAATCCACTTCATCGTCTTTTCATCCTTACAGCTTCTCAGAACCACCTGGGCTGTTTTTCCTTCTTAGTAGGCTGGGCTTCTGGCAAGAGAGCGCCCCCTGTTGTCGGGTTGTGAGATGAAGGTTGTGGCCATAGTGCATGTGGGATCTTCACCTATACACACGGGGGAGAGTTCTTAACCTGAATAATCGAATGGACCTCCATTAGAGAGGAGTGTGCTTTTAAAGTGAAGATTCCCAGGTTTCACTTTCCAAATGGCTGCTTCTGGAGGGCTAATGTAGGCCCAAGAAATCTGTATTCTAAATAAGCCCCCAAGGGGATTCTGATGCAGATGGTCCCTGAAAAATATCTGAGAGCTTCTGAATGACCTTATAGCAATATCAGAATGGTTATTAGTTGGAAATGTTAACTGCCCTAGTCTAACCAGTTCTAGTTTTAACTACGTAACATGGCCTTTCCAGTGTGTCTAATCACACCCCCCCCGCCCCCGCAGCATATACACATCTACACACAATCTTTATTTTTGACAAACAGCAAAGACAAGTTGATATGGGTAAGTTAGGAAAAAATAACTTAGGAGTAAAATAAATCATAATTTTCTGGGAAAATGTTTTTTAGAACAATGCCATCTTATTTAAATATATATATTTACTTTCAAGGGATATAGATACATATGCGTCTACCCTTCCAAATGTTAGCTGAGACCAGATTCTTGCTGATAAATGAATGAAATGGGAAATCAACTCTAGTTTAAAACACAAACATTTCCAATGACTAATGGTTTCCTGCCACCTTAGTTAAGGCAGGGCTTCCTATTGACAGGAATAATTAACTTTGGAAATAAAAGTGAAAATAGAAACAGAGGATGCTAGCTGACGAGCCCACTTTGCATATTTATATATTCTGCCATGTCTTTGCATTGTGCTTTCTGCTTAGGAATAAATTTGCCTTTATGGTTTGTCCTGGCCTCCCCCATTCTCACAGAGCTCCTGCCGTGCCAAGAGAGAGATGAAAAAAGGCCAAGTGATCTGCTATTGAAGCTGGAAGAAATATCTCCCTCCCAGTGACCTTCCTAGATAATGAGCAGATATGGTTTTCTAATATAAAGGGAATAAATCAAGGGACATTTCAGGGAATCCAGGCAATAACAGTGGAGTCCAAGACCATCAATTCAGAAAGCAAAGGGCAGAGGCACCTTTCTTTATAGATCAACATTAGACTAAGGCAAGAAGGGAGACATTCACCCCCAGAGAGGGGAGGAGTTAAAAGAGATCAGCTCTCCCTTCCTCGTATTTCTCCCACCCTCCCTCCTTGCACTGAGTCCTGAGACTAATATAGGAGAAAATCACACTTTCACAGGATGTCTCCCTGGCTGTTATTTTCTATCAATTGAGTTAATACATCATTTTGAGAGATGGGTTGTTTGTCTTTGTCTTTAGCTCATTATAATTTTTTGGTGTGAATTCAGTGCCAGACCCAGGTGCCAGATTGGTGTCATTCTGCAAACTTCTGTTGATCTGTGGAACAGCTCTATGCTGCTGTTGGTTTTCATCTGAAACCATTGATCTCTCTCGAGAAGTTACCTATCAGGGATGGGGCTAAAAGCGGGGCCAGCAAGTGTTTGGGGAAGGTGGACCATTGGGGGAAGACAAGATAATGCAGTATGTCTTCCCATAGGCCTACTCGTGTTTGCTGATCCATTTCTGATGTATGGAGCACCATAATATACCAGTGAAAACAAAGGAGAGAGTGTGTTTAATTCAAGGAATGATGTCTGGCATATTAAGAATGAACATATAGATAATTTTGATAGCAATAATTGCTATTTACTGAGGTCTTAGTATGTGATGGGCATTGTCCCCAATCTTTCTAAATATATTAACCTTGAAGAAGGGGTATTATTATCCCCATTCAAAATATGAGACTATAAAGGCTGTAAGTTTGCGTGACCTGCTCTGGGTCACACAAGTGTAGAAAATATTAAGTGAAGCAGATTCTGTTGAGGGCTGTCTGACCCCAAAGTCCATTCTTTTAAGCATGCATCTATGCCACAGGAAACGTTGTCAGTAAATGGTCTAAAAGGGAGATGCAGAGAAGTGGGAACTACTGCCCAGAAAAGCTCAGTCTTTTTCTGGACCTTATGTAGGAACCCGTTTTTTGGACCAAAATCTTAGTCAGGGTGGGATGGCATTGAGGGCCTAGTGTTTTAAAATACTACGTCGTGCGTGTCAGATTTCAGAAATGTTATTTAAATCCCACCTCCTGATTTTATCTGTGAGGAAACAGACCTAAAGAGGAAAAGGGATTGTCCAAGTCTGAGCCAAAATTGTAACTCAGGTCTGTGGTGTATAAGCCTCTCCTACTGGTAGCCAGTCATTATTTGGTGGCAGTTAAAACATCTTGTTAATGCAGTAAGATCTGTTTAGCTCATCTTTCCCATGACACCATGACACCTGGAGAACCCCAGGCACTCTGTCTCACACAGGCTGTCAGCAATAGATTTGAGATAGAAACTCACAGCCCAACACCATGGACTCCAGAACACATCTGGTCCAAGATACTCTGATGTTTCTCTTTCAGTTAGAGAATACAGCTCCCATTCTTTGATGTGCTAACAAGCCAGGACAGTGCAGGATAATGACCCATTTGGTCCCTGTTGGGGCTTCCTGTGATTATGCCTCTCACTCAGTATTTCATCCCAGTAAGGGCCTCCCCTCTGCCTCTTTTCTCTCTTCTCTGAAGTCTGTTCACCACACTGTAGCCCAAGAGAGTTTTCAAAACACACCTGGTTATGTTTCACTCTTACTGACAAGATGAAGTAGACTCCTTCTGCACATCCTTCTTCACACGACTTATGCAGGACCTCGGAAGAAATGGTTATTTCTTGTTCTCTAAACCCATCCATATGGAAAAGGTTTTATTTCTTCAAACATGGCATATGTCTCTTGCCTCTGAGCCTTTAACCTTGCTATTCCCAGTGCCTAAATCTTTGTATGTCTGGTCCAAGTCCTGGTCATTCCTGAGGTCTCAGTATAAACTCAGTAATTTTACCCTTGATTTTTTATTTTGGGTTCAGAACATACCTTGTACAGAGCTCAGGCCTAGACTTTTCACCCCATATTATAATTCCCTGATTGTGCACATCAGTCTCTACCCATAGATTATGAGGTCCCAGGAGCTGGTAGCCATTTTGTCTGATTTACATTATATCCCCAGTGCTTAGGAAAAGGCCCAGAACAAAATAGGTACCAAACAAATATTTCTTAAATGAAGCACTTACTGGATGTTTTGTGAACACATCCTTTCTC
Source organism: Colobus angolensis palliatus (assembly GCF_000951035.1). Lineage (NCBI taxonomy): Eukaryota > Metazoa > Chordata > Mammalia > Primates > Cercopithecidae > Colobus > Colobus angolensis. Next base: position 3,909,781 of record NW_012116021.1, on the reverse strand, counting down.
TTCAGTGTATTTTATGGCAGCCACTGTATCTAGCGTTGGTCATTAAATGGAGAGGAAATTAGTATGACACTGGCCTCCTAAAGACTTGAGTCTATTGGCAGAAACATATGTAACTATGCAACAACATAGGCACACACAAACAATATAACTATAAATTATGATAAATATCCTATGTAAAATTACAAGAGACCCTATTATATGGTGACCTAAACTTTTTCAATCATAGATTACTTTCTGCTGTTGTTTAACTATTAAGGAATTGATAAGATCACATGAAAAAATATTCAGTAACTCAGCAATTAAGTGGCATGCTCATTTGCATAATGGAAACTGGACGTGAATAGGGATGTAACCACTAATGTCTCAGTTTCACAGCCTCCCCGAGCATATGCACCCCAGGACTCTAGAGGGAGCACTTTTGCCCTTCCGCCTTTAGGAGAGCATGGGCCCCAAATATAGGCCATGATTTCATGCTACTGTTCCTTAGAATCTATGGCCATGAGAGGAGAACGTAAGAGTATTTTCCTGCCTCAAGTAATGCTTATTAAGTAGTTTGTAAAAATATTTGAAAGGAAGACAGTGTGGTGATTCCTCAAGGATCTAGAACTAGAAACACCATTTGACCCAGCCATCCCATTACTGCGTATATGCCCAAAGGATTATAAATCATGCTGCTGTAAAGACACATGCACACATATGTTTATTGTGGCACTATGCACAATAGCAAAGACTTAGAACCAACCCAAATGTCCATCAATGACAGACTGGATTAAGAAAATGTGGCACACATACACTATGGAATACCATAGTATTCCATAAAAAAGGATGAGTTCGTGTCCTTTGTAGGGACATGGATGCAGCTGGAAACCATCATTCTTAGCAAACTGTTGCAAGAACAGAAAACCAAACGCCGCATGTTCTCACTCATAGGTGGGAATTGAACAATGAGATCACTTGGACAAGGGAAGGGGAACATCACACACTGAGGCCTGTCATGGGGTGGGGGGAGGGGGGAGGGATAGCATTAGGAGATATACCTAATGTAAATGATGAGTTAATGGGTGCAGCACACCAACATGGCACATGTATACATATGTAACAAACCTGCACGTTGTGAACATGTACCCTAGAACATAAAGTATAATAAAAAAGAAACAACAACAAAAAAGAAAACAGTAATGGTCCATGTCTCCATTTTCAAGAGGGTTGCTGATGACATTTTGTAGATTAAAGTAATATATAAACATAGCTAGAAAATTAAACTGACAGACAAAAATTGAAATAAATAAAAATAATAAAACATACAAAATTGCAAAATGTCTAAGTATGAAAGTCTAAAAAACATGAAGTGAAATTTCTTGCCAGAGGCAATAATTCTGAATACTCAAGATTCCCTACAGAAAGGTTTTCTAGTCAAATAACTGTGTGTGTGCATGTGTGTATATATATAATTATTATTAATACCAAAGGAGTCATACAACAATGTTGTTTTGTATTTTGTATTTTGAATTTTTAAGTATAAGATTTAAAAATTATACATATTTATGGGGTACAGATTGGTGTTTCAATACCTGTATACAATGTGTAATGATCAAATCAGGGTAATTCACATTTTATTTTTCAGTGAAAAATAGAACCTAGTAATTTCTATATAACAATAACACAGAATTCCCTTTTTCTTTTTAATAGCTGTGTAGTCTTTTGTCTTATGGCTAGATCATCAATTATTTAACAAGCAATTGTGGTCGTTTGTTTTTGCTTTGAAAAACAATGCTGGCAGGAGCATTCATTGGCATTTTCCTTCTAGTGTAACTGTAAAATATGTATTAAGCAATGGGATTGCTTGTAAGAAAGATGTGTGAGCATTTTATTTTTTATTTTTTACTTTTTTTTAACTCTAAGTTCAGGGGTACAAGTGCAGATTTGTTGCATAGGTAAGGTTGTGTCATGGAGGTTTGTTGTACATATTATTTAATTGCCCAGGTATTAAGCCTAGTACCTATTAGTTATTTTTTTCAGGTCCTTTGCCTCTTCTCACCTTCCACTCTCTGACAGGCCCCAATGTGTGTGTTGTTCCACTATGTGTTCGTTTGTTCTCATAATTTAGCTCCCACTTATAAGTGAGGGCATGTGATATTTGGTTTTCTGTTTCTGCATTAGTTTGCTGATGACAATGGATCCCAGTTCCATCCACATCCCTGCAAAGGATATGATCTCATTATTTTTTATGGCTGCAAAGTATTCCATGGTATGTGTATAACACGTTTTTAAAATCCAGGTTATTGTCAATGGGAATTTAGGTTGATTCCATGTCTTCGCTATTGTGAATAGTGCTGCAATGAACATATCTTGTTCATATAAAGAAACATGCATGTATCTTTATAATAGAATGACATATATTCAGTAATGGGATTGCTGGGTTGAATGGTATTTGTGTCTTTAGGTCTTTGAGGAATCACCACACTGTCTTCCACAATGGCTGAACTAATTTACAGTCCTACCAACAGTGTGTAAGTGTTCCTTTTTCTTCACAACCTTGCCAGCATCTGTTATTTTTTGACTTTTTAATAATAGCCACTCTGAGTCATATGCAGAAGGTTGAAACTAGACCCCTTTCTTAAATCATATAAAAAATTAACTCAAGATAGATTAAAGACTTAAACATAGAACCCCAAACAATAAAAACTCTGGAAGACAACCTAGGCTGTACCATTCAGGATGTAGGCATGGGCAAAGATTTCATGGCTAAGATGCCAAAAGCAATGTTAACAAAAGCAAAAACTGACAAATGGGATCTAATTAAACTAAAGAGCTTCTGCACAGAGAAAGAAACTATTAACAGGGCATTTTATATATTGTTAGATATTGCTAAATTACCCTCCAAGTCACAGTGATCAGTGTAGGAGTAGATTCATTTCTTGTAGCCTCCTGAGCAATGTTCAAGGTCCATCTTATAGATGAAATATGTATTACATATCTTATTTAAATATTTTTTAAAGTGAGGTTGCATATTTTTGGTCTGCTTATTGATATGTGTATTTCTTAAGATGCTGCCTTAAGATCAGTTAGAAATGAAAAGGTTTATTTATTTATTAGCCATCCTAAATACACACAGGTTTGCACAATGGTCAAGCCCTTTTAGGGAAAAAAAAACATTTTTTAATCACAGGTCCCAGAATTTTAGAGATGTTCATCTGACATTAAAGCTTGATGTTCTGTTTACAAACCACTCTCACATATTAATCTAAGTTGTTCTGTAATGATCTTTAGTAGGGATCACTTTATTACCTTGGTTCAATTTGTTCTGTATATGGAATAAATTAACTTTCACCTTATGCCATTCTGTAAATCACACACCCCTCCCAATGGCCCATCTTAGTAGGAGTTAATGTCCCAAAGGTGGACATTCTAGAACCTCTACTTATCTGTTTGTGTGCCGTGATGCCAGGATGGAGACCAGAAGGCTAAATGAAGCCCTCAGACTGTGCAGCAGTTACTCCATCAGCTCAGAGCTCTGTCCCTCCCATCTGATCTATTCCAATCTTTCTGATTTTCTGTGTATCCATCTTTCCAGTCTCATTGGAACCAGCATTTGTAGCCTGTGGGTTTGTGATGTGCTTGGTCCTGAAGCAAAACAGATGTGTTTCTAAAATGTGTCTTAATCCATCCAGATTTTAAAGACAAAGCCATTCATCTTTTATCTGGTACAAAAGGGATTTCTAGGTTCTTCCCAAGGTAATGAGTTTGATTCCAGTGATGTGGTGACAGGAGATGCAGGCAGATTCTTCCATGTCTGTCACCACCTTCCCAGATCCATGCTCTAGGGAGAATGCAGGAGCACAGAAACTCAGCCCTGTTTCTGCTGCAGGCTCTACCCCATTTCCAGGGGCCAGAGGCTGGGCAGGAAGGCTCCCTATGCTCTCTTTACTGTCATCTATATTTTGAAGACTGACATTAAGGATGACAGCCTTATCCTACCTCCAAAGAATAGATACCTTCGAAGCTATATTCTGGGAGAAAAAGTTGTTAAGAGAGGAAATCAAACTCTCTGTGACCAAACCTTTTTGTTGTTTGTTGCTCGTAAAAGTAGTAGTTATAATTGTGCTATTTATTTAGTAAATGCATTTTCTGAACCAAAAATCAAGGATCCTTGATTAGATGAGGGACATTAATTGCTAAATTAATGGACCAGAATATTGCAATTTTCATGTACAAAATTTCCTTGGTATAGAATAACCAGTTCATTTATTTTTCCTTCCTCCCACCCTTTCTTCAGTCCTTCTAAAAACAAGGCACTGTTTATAAGACGCTGTCCTATTTTGTCCTCCTTGACAACTCCTTTCTTTTAAAATCACTTCATTCTGTAAATTTGTTACCCTTCTACCTAAACCTGTTAAAAACAGACACAAATGCATGTAGAGACTGTATCTCTATGTTATGTAGATAATATCTTATGTGTATGATTATATTATGTGGTCTCAATCTGGCCCTGAGTGGTGTCAGATCCAGGGTTTTTCTGGCTCAGTCTCCATTCTTGCTTTGTTAGCCAAGGACTCTGGCCAATCATGAGGCACCAGGTACAGTTTTATGTCTGCTTCAAGGAGTTTCATTTTGAGTAAACTTGCTTAGGGACACACAAGAGTAACTTGGGGCAGGAATCAAGGCTGTCTTTCTTTGTTTTCTTTTCTTTACTTTTTTTTTTTTTTTTTTGAGACGGAGTCTCACTCTGTCACCCAGGTGGGAGTGCAGTGGCATGATACTCAGCTCACTGCAACCTTTGCCTCCCGGATTCAAGCAATTCTCTTGCCTCAGCCTCCTGAGTTGCTAGGATTACAGATGCCCACCACTACACCTGACTAATTTTTGTATTTTTAGTAGAGATGAAGTTTCACCATATTGGCCAGGCTGGTCTTGAACTTCTGACCTCAGGTGATCCACCCACCTTGGCCTCCCAAAGTGCTGGGATTACAGGCATGAGCCACTGTACCTGGACTCAAGGCTGTCTTTCTAACTGTAACTCTTGTCTAGGTCTCAAGAGAGAGGGGAGTGATGCCCCTTTATCTCACCTGCAAACCCTTGTCCATGTTAAACTCAGAACGTCAGAACACTGAACACTGAACATGTGAAGCACAAGTCTGTCTCCCTTGCTTAGATGCAGATCTCCCTCTATTCCACTGCTTTGTCAGGTCCCACTTACTCTTTAGAGCTAGGCATCAGTGACTTGAGAGTAGGGCCACTGTACTTCCACACCTCCTGTGTCCTAAGCATGTTGAGAATCTTGCTCATCATATTATGCAGTGACAACAGTTCCACAGAAAAGAAACTTAAATCAGGAAACCTGAATCAAAGACTTAGCTTCAACCAAACAACAGCATCCATCATATTAAGTTAGAATGGTTAATTCAAATTTTATTAGTAGAAGAGCTCTAAATGTAATATATTTTATGTTTGTGCAGATTTAAACACTATTATTTTAAAATTGTCAACAAATTTAAGGGAGTATTCATATTTAAAGGGGATTCGTCCTTGCTCCAAGTTTGTGGAAGCATAGACTTAATTAGTACTGCTGTTTGTGTTTTCATGCATATATGTCTTGCTTGCCTAGCTAGATTATAAAATTCTTGAGGACAGGTGCCATGAGTCACTTGATTTTTGGAACCCAAGGGTATCAAGGAATTTAAGTAACATTCAAACAATATTGATTGATTAATGGTTCTGTCATCAGGTAGGTTCTGATATCTGGGTTTTGTTTATTTTCCTCTGGATTTTTTTAAGGATTGAGAGTGGTGCATGGATGGGGCTGTTGGTAAGAAGAGGGTACACATGTCAACTCTATTGTGTCTGTGCGTGAGTGCAGAGGGCTCCTGATCTCATTAATCCCTGACAGAGATTCCTGTAGGGCTTTGACATGTATACCCCCCGAAGTGAGTAAGTGCGCCTCATGTTCTGAAAGCATCAGCCTGGCCTCTCCTCAGTGACATCTTCCACTCCAATGTTCAATTGTAGCTGTGCACCTTTATTGTTGCTGATGGCACTAATATTCCTGCATAAAGTGATTTCTTTGTTCCCACCCTTTTATCCTTTTGTATTCCCTGTTCAGAGGTATTGACCTTTTAGCTTGCATGCATTGCCAGGCCAAGAGAAAACCCAATCTGTCCTTTACGTGGCAATTGTAGCTTGTCCCCATTCCTCTCCCCTTATCCCTTCTCTCTTCTATCCATCCTTTTCTTTCCCAGCCTTTTGATTTCATTTTCTTCCCTGTAGCATATTTGGAGCCTTACTAACTGGAGAGAATGAGGGGGTATATGATGTGGAGCTTGATATTTATCAGAAACCTTTCATTGGAAAATGATGGCATGGGAAATTGCATCATCCATATATGTGTCTGAGAAAGATAGGCCAGATGGAGAAAATATTTCCACAATATGACGGACTTTCATACTTGTGTCTGCTCTATGGAAAAGACCAAAAGGAAAAAGGAAAGGAGGGAGCAAAATTAAGGAAGGCAAATAAAAGTAAGGATGGATGACCTAATGTTTTTGGCTGCTGGTTCATCCCATCCATGCTCAAAATTAAAATGAAAACACTCAATACAGTATAGAATGGAAAGTGTGGAAATTCTATTCTATATTTCATTTTAAGTCTGGGTTATTATTTTAGCTGAGTAGCAGACAAACCAGGAACACTGAGAGTCCTGAGAAGGCTTTCTGTGTTAGGTTTAGAGCAGTGGGTGAAAAATACAGATAAAATTAAAATACCAGGAACAATAAGTTGCCCGTCTTCTTCAAGGAGCAATGTTCACCACTGCCGTTTCGTAAGAGTCTTTTCTGTTTTTCAGAGATAAAACACCATTCATTTTAGGTTGACCTCAAAGTCCCCCTCTTCCAAGGATTCTTGCCTGATTGACCGCCCTCTATATACCTCTATGCTCACTTGCCCCTCTACCTTACTTTTGTGAATGTGTTGAGTTCTCATCCTGTGCCTCTGTTCCTTCGTGTGCTTTCCTGCCTGACTGCATGGTGGTTAAGAGTAAACACTGAGTGGTTTCATTTTAGTTCTTCCCAGCTATTCTTTCCTATTAGACAAGGCAGCCTTGCACTGTTGTTACCTGACTTCTCTCTAGCACAGGACATCTTGCTTCACCCTTAAGATGGAAGGATGAGGCAGTGTTGGGGAGGAGACTTTACCAGGGCAATCAGTCAGATTGTGCACAGCTGGATTTGTTTCCCCAAGAGCTGGTTCCTAAAAGATATTCATTAAGGTGACAATGAAAGAAGGTGGCTAGAGGTTGGAATTTCCCCATGCTGTTTAGTCAAGAGCCCAGATGGCCTGGATGCTCTTCTGTTGGTTCTCAGTTGAGGTTATCAAATTCCCCAAGGGGCATGCAGAAATGCAGTAGGGTCAATTATAGGTTGTCATACTGACTGGAGGGAAGAATGGATAATATTAGCATTTAATGCCAGGGACCAGGCCAAACAAGTATCTTGAAATATGCAAAAATGGCTCACAGAAAAATATATGTCCCCACAAAATTCCAGTAGCACTCCTGCCCTCCCCCCCAAAAAGAAAACGACTACATGGCCATTTTCTCAGAAAAATTTCAGATTCCAAGTGAGGTTTGCTATGTAATCTTCAAATCTCTTTTCTAGAGTCCATTTATTCATGCATGAACTTTCTAAAGGAACTACCATGTACTGGGTAGTGGGGACTCATCAGTTCATAAGATAGATACAGGCCCTGCCTGTTGGCTCCTGACCAAGTAAAAGATGCAGAAGAGGACAGAGACGCTGCCGTTCCATACCATGGGTGTTTTAAGAAGGGAAGGGCAGGGTTGTCGGGGCCGGTGTGGAAAGAATTTAACCTAGAATAAGGGAACTGGGGAAGATTTCCCATAGTAGCTGATTCCTAAATGAAGATGAGGTCTTCCGAGGGTGAGAGAAGGAGGGTCTGGGGTGGAGCGTCTATAACCAGGAGCCACTGTGCCAAGTAGAGGGTGCAGCATTTGTGAAACCTGGAGCATCCTGGGAGAGAAGTTCAATATGGCTGATCCTGAAGTGTAGATTGAAGACAAAAGTTGTTGTGAGGGAAAAATTAGACAGAGCCTGTCTTATAAATAATGGTAAGTAGCTTAGAGTTTGTCGAGAGGATAATTGGAAAACACTTAAGGCTTTTAAGTAAGAATATTGGCAATTCAAATAGCTCCCTCTGGCTGTGGTTTGGTTGTGTTGACCAAATTTGAATCCAATAAACAAGTCTTTTTTTTTTTTTTCCCTCCCCATCCTCTACTCATTCCACTTGTAACTACTTACCTAGAGATTCCCAGATCCCCAGAGACTGCTATATTGGCTTTTGAAAATTATTCATTAGGCAGATAATTTATCTATAACTAATAACAGTATAAGATTTTCTGGGTATTTATAAATTCGTATCATCTCTGGATGTCTAGACAAGTTTATTCATGATTAACATTAGATGCTGACTTCTGAAGATATGTAGAAAAAGCATGGTCCTCCTTGCTATTTCTTGTATAACCTTGATGTTGCTGTTCCTGCTGAATCTAAGCAGCCAGAGAGTACCAAAGGTTTCTCTGCATTCTCTCATTTTAACCTCACAGCATTGCTACAGGTGAGATGAGTGGGTAGCACTGTATTCTACTTGTCACACTTGGGGAAATGGATCACTTTTTTAGCTATCAACTTTAATGTCCTCCTGTGAACTAGAGGAGTGACCTAATTTTTACTGAGCAACTGCTAAAGTGAAAAGTACTTTCTGTTGCCATTTCTTTTGATCTTCTCAATGGCACTATTGGGAAGGATTTATTAACTCTGATTTTACGGAGGGAAAAACCAAGGCTCAGCGGGGTTAAGTGACTTGTTCAAGATTAACATAGCTCTAGAGTGTTCTTGGAAAACAGAAAAGAAAATGGATATGTTTAAATGACAAATGGTCTTGTCTCTCCTCCTTTTTTTGTCATTTTCTCCATTCCAGAAAGTTGTCTTGGCCATGTTCTTTTAGTTCCTAGGGATTTCCTTTCTTTCCTCACACCCATCTTCTTTGCTGGCCCATTATGCCTCTCTAAGCGGATTTGGAGTTTCTAGCCTTGAACTATGAGTGCTCCTGCCGTGGCTGGCTCTTGGTCCTTTAACCATAGTAGAACAGAAAATCCCAGATTCTCTGAATGATTCTGATTTTAAAATGTTAGACATGTGGTTCTAGATACATTTTATTCCACTTTGTAGAGCTTGTTGTGGTTCCATCTCTAACATAGACAATAGCATTTCTTCCTCTTTATTTAAAGCATGGGGGGATCTCAAGACAAACAATTGTCAGGGCTTTTGAAGTTCTATTCATTATATATATATGTATATTTATATTTATTCTGAGTCCAAGTCAATGATCCCCATGACTTCCCAATTCTCCTGCGGTAAAATCCCAAAACTATACCATAGCCTTCAAAGCCCACCATGTCCACTCTCCTGTGCCTTCCCCTAACACATCTGATACCACAAGACTATTTGTTTCTTGTGCTCCATCTCCACCGCTGTCCTTTCATTTCCTAAACACTCCAAGCTCCTTCCTGCTACAAGGTCTTTGCATAGTTTCTGCCTGATAATTTCTTAATACCTCTCTGGTTCATATTTACTCATTATCTTAATCGATGGTGACTTCGTCAAGGAAGTATTTTCTAGCCCCTAGAGTAGTTTGGGCTATTCTATGCATTCCGTAGTACCATGTATCATACCATGCAAATTGTTATTTATATTGTAATTAATTGATTAATATCTATTTCATTCACTGGATTATAAGCCTCATAATAACAGAGGCCAAGTCTGCTTTTGCAAACCACTGTGGTCTAAGTAACTGGGACTGAGGTGCTCGATAAGTATCTGTTGAAAGTTTGCATGAATGCTCTGGATTATATTATGGGTGACTAAATTGCCATCTGAATTGTTCTGATCCAGGTGCCGAGGACTCACTTCTGTTAGAATTTAAACTGATACCTGGCCAAATGTGGTGGCTCATACCCATAATCCCGGCACTTTGGGAGGCTGTTTAAACTGATACCTGGCCAAGTGTGGTGGCTCATACCCATAATCCCGGCACTTTGGGAGCTGATTGCCTGAGCACAGGAGTTTAAGACTAGCCTGGGCAACATGAAAAAACCCTGTCTCTACAAAAAAATACAAAAATTAACTGGGCATGGCGGTGCATGCCTGGAGTCCTAGCTACTCGAGAAGGCTGAGGTAGGAGGATTGTTTGAGCCTGGGAGCCAGAGGCTGCAATAAGTGGAGATTGTACCATGGCACTCCAGGCTGGATGACAGACAGACCCTGTCTCAAAAGAAAAAAAAAAAAAAGAAAAGAATTTAAACTTCTACCTCCTGAGGGTAGAGAGCATGATTATATTTTATATAGATTTCTTTGAATCAAAGGAGTTTAAACTGTATCTTCTTAATATGGATCTCTTCGTATTCCCATCAGTTCTGAACTCTGTATTTAATACAAAATGTTGCAGGATTCATGTTTAGTTCAGAGATCCAAAATAATATAGGATTAATTTATGCTTTTTAAAGTCAGTTGGCCAGTAGAAAGTAAATGTTAACACAGAAAGCATTTAGGGAATTAGAGTAGTATAGTGGTTATAAGTTCGAGTTCTAGCATGAGACTTTTTAAGATAAAATTCTGCTTAGTAGGCATGTGATCTTATGCAAATTATTTAGTTGCCCTCTTAGCCTATTTTCTTAGTTGTATAATAGAAGTAATAACAGAAACTTCCTCATACAGTTGAAAAGGCTTAAGGTAATCTAGGCAAAGTGCATAGCATAGTGCTGGGCATCAAGGAAGTACCCTGAAAATGTTCTTATATAATTAAGAGATTAATACATTATCAAATTATTTAAGAATTAGTCAATGTTAATTGACTTGCTTTGGCTTTCCTCCCCAAATCACACAAAAAATTTCCCTTTGTAGCATTTGGTGAGGTAGCCATTGTTAGAAAGTCATGATTTGAGATGACATGTAGACATTCATTGAAAATCTGGATACAGAATATGGAAGGACATTAAAATCTTTGACAGGAAACATGCAAGTAGATTATTTTAAGGAAAGAAAACAGGATGATGACTCTTCATTTTTCTCGACGATCTTCACGTGATTCTAATTTTCTTTGGCAACCATGGAAACATTTATTGTAATCGTTTTTAAAAATCGCAAACACTCCCACATTATTTCTGGTACTTATGTTAACCTTATCACCTTTCCTAGAGCAGAGTAAAGGCAGGCATTCTGACATTTGGAAAAATGAAGTGTGTGGTTATTTTTAGACTTACTGAAACAGCAGCAGCAGGTTTCCATTTATAGGAACTGTAGAAACCTTCCCCTATGTCTTGGACATGGTAATGACTTCTATGAAGTAATGACTCTGCCATCATAAATTTTATCCCACTGATGATTACCTATCTCTTTAGTGGTCTTTGTATTATGCTATGTTGTCTTTTTAGTATTAAGAGAATGAGGCCCTGGTTGTTCTTTACATTTTATCATTTCTTTCTTCCCGGACTGGGAGAAAATGAGAAGCAGGGGCAGACTACCTCATGACTAAATCGTTCCTGGCTAATAAAACTGCGGGAACTGCATGTTAGGGTGTCTTCCATAAATCAGCCTTGGGGAGAATTAGGTGCTGAGAGATGGAGGAATGATGTTTAATCATCACTTATAGGAAATCATTAGCTGCACACCCTCATTCCACTACTTGCCCATTTGTCATTCCCCAATCTCTAGTTTTCCCCTAGACCATTAACATTTCTCAATGACTTTCTAAATGCAGAGAAAAACCACAGAAAGGGTGAGGGATGGAGGGACATTATGGAAACACACAACAGAGAGATGTCTCTGCTGCTTGCTTCCTGCTCCTGTGAATGTAGATGGACCTATGTAAAAACCAAATGATCAATAACTTGGTCAGCCAGCTGCTGCCACAAGAGCTAAAGAAACTGTTGCCTCCTGTTCTCTCTTCTGCAAAAAGAAATAACTTGGTTCCCACCTAGATTTCTTTTCTTTGGCAGTGTGAAAGACAGCTCTTTCTTTTCTTCATTATCATAACTTCTGACAGACAAGGAAAGTGAGGACGTTGGCTGGTTCTTAAAGGAGTACCAGCTTTGGGAAATTAATTGTGTCTTCCCAAACTGCCCTCTGCCCCACCCTAGAGAGGAAAAGCCACAACTTAAGTTTCTGTAAGGTCTATAAAAAAGTGAAGTGGACAGTTCAGTAAAACTGAAGTGGTTCATGGTCTAAATACATTGATAAGAATCCTTAAAAGGGTTAATCCAATAGTGATGTGTAGACAGATCTGTTCAGCAATTCATAGAGGGAAACAGTATTCTAGCCTTGTCTTCTCCCAGAATATACTTGTTGATGCTAATTCATGTACACAAAGGGATTTTAGGAGCCTTTTTCTTAGACAAGTACCCCAGCTTTTTGCCTCTGATTGTTTCCCAAATTAATTTTGGTCATGGATCTTAGACACTCTCAGCTTTCATATACTGTTTTCCAGGCAAGACTAGAGGGTCAGGAATAACAATAACAAGTTCATTGAGAACTTACCATACACCAAGCACTGACTGTAACAAGAAACCTGACATACACTAAAAATGGCTAATTTGCACAACTGCACTCCAAAGTAAGTATTTAATTTTACTGGTGAAAAACCTAGTGCTGGTGATTGTAAGTGTCTAAATTCATGCATCTGAGACAAGGCAGAGCTAAGTTCTGTAGGTCCTGAAAGTTATTTGACTAGCCTGTTTGTAAAATGCAAGAATACGAATGTAGGTACAGGGCTGCAGAAAGGGAGGGGCACTGTAGCTGGATCTTCAACAGCTCTGTGGTAAATTTGCTTCCATTCAGCTAGAAGCAGAAGAGGCCAGTCTGACTCTGGTCTCCCTGATATCTCAACTGCAATGAAATTTAGCATATAAAAAAGAGGACTCTCTGTTCATATCATTTGTCCAATGTTTAACGGTTTTTTTAATTGTAAATTTGCTTAAGTTCCTTGTAGATTCTGGTTATTAGACCTTTGTCAAATGGATAGACTGCAATATTTTTCTCCCATTCTGTAGGTTGTGTTTTCACACTGATGATAGTTTCTTTTGCTGTGCAGAAGCTCTTTAGTTTAATGACACCACATTTGTCAATTTTTGCTTTTGTTGCAATTGGTTTTGGCAATGTCATCATAAAATCTTTGCCTGTGCCTATGTACTGAATGATATTGCCTAGATTTTCTTCTAGAGTTTTTATAGTTTTGGGTTTTACATTTAAGCCTTTAATCCATCTTGAGTTAATGTGGCACATATACACCATGGGATACTATGCAACCATAAAAAGGAACAATATTATGTCCTTTGCAGGGACATGGATGAAGCTGGAAGCCATTATCCTCAGCAAACTAACACAGGAACAGAAAACCAAACACTGCATATTCTCACTTACAAGTGGGAGCTGAACAATGAGAACACATAGACACAAGGAGGGGAACGTCACACAGTGGGGCCTGTTGGGGGAGGGTGGTGGGGGGAGAGCATTAGGGAAAAGAGCTAATGCATGCTGGGTTTAATACCTAGGTGACAGGTTGATAGGTGCAGCAAACCACCATGGCACATGTTTACCTGTGTAACAAACCTCCATATCCT